>NC_071310.1:382163-691826 GCF_027563975.2 Plodia interpunctella
AAATGTGTTTGTTGCAAAGACTTTATTACATGAAAACCCAACAGAAATGGATAAAGCACTAGTATCGGCGGTCTTAAAATTTAGTACAGGAATAGAATAAAACTTGGATTAAAATAATTATTTTTTTAAATTTTTACGCTCTGGACCATCACCATCCACACTAAGCCTGTCGGTCAATCTATCTGTTCCGCTTTTACAGCTAAACTGTTGGACTGATTTTCATGAAATTTGGTATGCATGTAGTTAAAGCCCTCGTTTAAAAATAGGCTACTTTTCAAACCTCAAACGACTATTATGGGGTGTGAAAGTTTGTATGAAAATGATGTCTATTCTGCTTTCGTAGAGAAATTCACGCGGGTAAAAGCTAGTAACCACATAATTATATATTGGCGCTATCGCTTTAATAATATACAAGTAGTATGACATTATTATTGCCTACTTTTTATCCCAAAATTTCCAACTGTCACATTCACTGCTATCACCCAAAATTTAATCGAGCTACATGGATCTTTACGCAATGGTAATAGAGGCGAAGTTGCATCAATTTTGAGTTGTTGTGCTAATGACTCGGACAAGCATGTTTATAGTTATCGTCTTGATCAAATTAATTCAAGGCTGCAATTTTACGACCCATTGCCCTTTGGGTCCAACCAAACTTATTGATCGCATAGTTGTGGCTCCACGACGGACTGGAATGAAAGTGGGAGATTCGGGGTATTCCTCGCAGGGCACTTGTTTTGAGCGCACCCATCGAAGCGCACCAAAAAAGTGCGCTTAGAGGAATACTAAAAATATTAAAATTACATTCTTCGAAACGCACTTACGTTTAAAAATAAAATAAGGTAGAGCCATGGAGTAATACATTATATAGATTTTTTTCCACCCTTTGCGTGCGGTTCTAACAATAACTTTGGTGCGCTTCGACGGGTGCGACTAAAACAAGTGCGTTTCGAGGAATACCTCGGAGATTTATATCAAAGATAGCTATTTTTGGACCTCGATATAAGCAATATTACAAACTATTAGAAACAGTTTGTGATAGTGGTTTTGATCCATTTCATTCCTAATTTTACGAGCTTTTATTCAACTTGCAATGTATGCAAGTATGTATGTTCGGCTGGAATCTTGTAAATCTATTTTGAGTTGAGATCTCTCTGGTTTTAGTTAAACATTTCTCTACCGTGGAAGGTTGTACTAAACATTTTATTTATTTTTTGCAGCTCCACCAGAAAGGCCAGTAATAGTGGACACAAAGACGAGAGACCAGACGCGATTGCTGGAGCCCTACAAAGAAGGAGACACTATTGAAATCAGCTGTGAGGTGTCTGGTGGTGAGTTATCTACACTACCTCTTGAAGGAGGAACAAATAGGCCTTTTTACAGTATCTTTCTTAGCCATATATCATCATACCTTTCCTTTAAGAAGGAAGGAAGCATTTTTCTCTCTCATCTCTGCATGTTCGCGTTTGTTTTTGGGTTGTGACGCCACGAAACCAGCGTCAGCGTAAAATTAACCTTAAAATTTTGAGGATTGGGTTGTGATTTAGATTTTAGGAGCACAACGATGCGGCACCTGTGTCAATGTCAACCTTACATACAATACTATTGTTGCCTAGGTTATTAATCCTTTAGTCACCTAGTACGATATAAACGAGAGAATATGGAGTGGTCCAGGCCGGAGCCACAGGCAAGGAAGGAAGAAAGCATCTCTAACCTAAAATCATTTACAGTTTATTTCATAGAATAGTTTATTTATCTGTCTGGTAAGTTACGTCACTATTATCGTTAATAATATTTATATATTCTTGATTCTGAAGGTACTTCTATCGTTAGACTAGCCTATTTCATTTATAATATTTATTACAATGACCGGAGCCAAACTTGTTATTAGTTTAAAACTACGTTACCCGAGCACGAAACTTCACTCAAAATGGTTTAATAAACGCATAATGAATTTAAGTTCACACGATAAAATGCGAGTAAAAGAGCAAGCAAACGGTTTTTGTGTGGCATCTAGACTTGTGCCCATTAATTACTTTTTGTTTTCGTTTATATACCTAACATTAATTTAACTGCTCTGTTACTTTGTTTTGTTACACAAAAACATATAACTACATTGTTATATAAGTAATTATGTACACTTACTTTATCTAGTGTCGTTAATTGCACGTGATTTAGCGTGCCGATGGTCTGACAACTAGGGATGCCGATGATCATACGTGGAGACGAAAAAGTAGGAAAACGAACCCTGGGTTACGTCGCTCAACGGCTAAGGAAAAATCAGCGGCGCTCAGTTGAGAGAGTCTTAACATAGTATATTTCTAGGCCATATTTCAAACATCCCTGCTGATATGCTTTAATAAAAAAAAAAGACATTATTTGAATACCTTAATGCATTTTATTTTTCACCCAACAAATATCAAACACACATAACTATTAGTCAGTGTTTGGGATAAAAAACTGCATGATTTTTATCCCAAACATGATTTTCATCCCAAACATTATTTTTGGTTAACTTTGTCTTTTGATAATTAATCGAAATTTAGATTTCGACATCAACAACTGAATTTTAAACGGCAAATTCAATTCCTTTTTTTCGCTTCCATTATCGTATGAGATCAACAACACATTTGTTTCGTATACATTAGGGTCATTTGTTACATGGGAATAAAACTCAATCAAGATTGATTGTATAACACTACATCGTAAATTATTTATATAGACCCTAAGAATTCTGACAACCAATATCCATTATACTCCTGTATGTATATCAATTGACTCCAGTTTCGTAAACCAAATACTTTAGTCAACCGGTAGTTAAGCTGCATGGAATTCTATGCTACGGCAGTAGCGGCGAATTTGTAATGATTTCGGATAGCTTGATGTGCTGTCGACTGTACAGCGCTCCCATTTCTGAGTCGCATTTATCGGATGAGTCGAAAAGCTGCCAAATCGCTCGTAAAAATACTATTTTGATGCCTAATTAGGCTTTCGAGCTTACTAAGCCAATCGCATAATTGGGAAGGATTTGATGTTTTAAATGGAACAGAAGAATTTTCTTCGGATGAGTTTCCAATTTCTCATCTAATGTGTTTATAATGTTTATACTGGTATTAGATTTTATTCAAGTCGCCTAAAGCGTGACTTGACTTTTACGACTAACTACTGATATTTGGTTGCAATTAGTTTAATAAATACTAGTGAGTTTGACTGTCAACCAGTGAGCAGGTATCCTCACGATGTTTTATGAATATTATGAATATTACTATACGTGAGTCAGATTGCATACAAACTCATGTTTCAAATATGAGCCATCCCTCCTTCCTCTTGGATCCACCGTCTTGATCCATATAAGTGTTGTTATGAATGGACTGTAACAAAACCGACTCTAACTAACGACAACGAAAATATTTGGAATAATAATAGTTTTTGGACACTTTTGCCCCCCGTAGCCCCAATCAGTCTGGTTTGTTTTTGCAAGAATTGAGCCCTGAGGGCATTCTCACTCGCACAGGCAAGTTCTACTTATGAGAGCGACGAAGACAAATAATGTATAGTGAATAATAACGTTGCAACATTGTAAAATATGGCAAACTTTCCAACTCCGCTATCGGCAACCCTTCAATTCCCAAATGAGTAAACAACAATGTGACGTAAAGTGGAAGACACATTTATCTACCAGTGAACGGGAATACGGTACAACAGATGATTGATTATATCATACATTAGCTGTTGCTCGTGACTGTGCTCGCGTCACAAAGTAACCTATATCACAATTATAAATACTTTAAGTTGTCGCATTATACAGATTAATATATATGTACAGATATATATATTTAAGTATGTATGTCATCAATTTACTCTAGTTAATGAAAGCATCTTCGTTGTGATGTTTTCCTTCTTCTTTAATTTTCCGATTGGTATATGTACTTATTTCTTTCTGACGGTTGATTGCCACAAAGCCTTTATAGGTAATTCCGCCGCTGCATTTATTGTTATGTATTTTGTTTCTATATATGTGTTTTTATATGCAAGCTATCTCAAACAAACAGTTTATTTACCCAGGTGATCCAAAGCCTCGCGTGATATGGTACCTAGAGAACACAGTACTCGACGATTCATACTCCTTGCGTTCGGACGGCGTCACCGCCAATAACCTGACCTTCCCCAACGTTGGGCGACAGCACCTCAACGCGAGGCTGGTCTGCCAGGCTTCTAACACCAACCTGGCGCCGCCGGAGACCAAGCTCATCATCCTTGACTTATATTGTAAGTAATTTGTGAAGTATTGTTAGAAAGATAATCTTCATGGCACAGTGATTCGTCCGCGCGCTTGGCCAGCGATAGTTCCAGTTTAGATACTTTCGCATATATGGTACATAGTCATTGTATGGGTAACTAAAAATGTATGTGATGTTGCCAGCAATTTCCTTTACATTGGCGACCCATCTAGCTTTGTTTCGTATAACACCAACATAATAGAAATAAAATTATTATCTCTGAAAATATCATTGTTAACATTCTACACTATGAAACCTACTCGTAAGACATCGACGGGAAGATATGGAGTAGTCTACTCAGATCTTGCCGGTTCACTGCTAATTTCTTTTTCATACCACCAAAAGACTGGCTGGAAAAATTGCTTTTGCGACATAGTTGTAACTTTTGTTTCTTTTCTAAATGGTGAGTTTATCTATGTAATTTTTCCAACAAACAATCCAGGAACACATTCTACTAAAGCAGTTTGTTGCAGTAAGGCCACTGACGGTGGAGATCCTGGACAAGAATGTCCAATTGTCGGCAGACAGGAGTTATGAGATCGAGTGCAAGACCACGGGATCGAAACCCGAGGCGCAGGTCACGTGGTGGAAGAATGATAGACCAGTGAAGAGGGGTGTCAAGAATGTGAGTAACTTAAGTTTTCCATTGAATTGATCAAACAGCACGGTCACGCACTGACAAGCCATCAGCAATAAAAAGGACCAAATGATGTAGTGTTTTCTTTTAAATTAGGTAATGTCGAAACAAAAAAATGCTTTTTTTCTCAAGATTCTTTCAAGATATAACTGGGCCACCTTTATTTTCTTCTCAGCGTATGGATTCGGCGAAATTTGTGAGAAAGTGATTTAAATAAAAATGAAATAAAAATGTTATTTGTTCATGGAATAGCACATAATCGTTGTTATGCTAAAATTGTTATCGAAGCGTGGCCCGGAAATACAATATTATAATGTAAGGAAGTGATACCACGGTTAAACATATACTATTTACATTAGAATTTAACATGTAAGTTTATCGTCAACTAACTAAGAGTTCAAATATAATGGTTTCGTTATTCCTTTCAAGGTACAGAACCCTATAAGTATCGTCCTCTATTAACACTAAAGTTTTAATTGCAAAAGTCTTCATCTCATTACGAAAAGTCCTTAAAACACTTTGCTATCTACAACAGCTACAACAAATCCTTTTAAACCTGAAATATTACTTTCGTTTACTTTACCATCTTTATAAAGAACCATAAGATTTTGCGAGTTTATCTTTTTTGTGTAGACAAATTTTTGAAAAGTTTTCTTTAACTTAGTTATCTTTATTTATTAATGTTTCTAAAAATATTATTCAAGCTTTCGTAGCCAATAGAGATAATACACAAATGGCACAAAAATATTTTCAAATTATTGACAAATCATGTTTGATAATGCGTGTTAAAATTGTTTCATAAATAATTGATATTTCTATGGCCAAAATAAAAAGTCAATATCTTGACTCTCTCGCGTTTTCCCGGTTCCGTCCTCAGCCGTAGAATCGAAGCCCAGTGACCGCTTGCTTCCTTTTTATCCCCACTTCGCATGGTCAACGGCGTTCCTAGTCGTCAGACCATTGAATTTGGTACGCACATTATCTTTGGCCAAATCAAGCAGCATTTTTGTATTTGCCCCTTCTGCCAAGGCTACTAAGAAACAGCATATCCAGGCATTTGTTCTCAATGTAACTTGACGGTTTAGGAGAAACATGACCATACCAGCACAGGTGGCACTCCCAGAGTTTGTCTGCTATGTCACCGACGTGCAAGCTGTTGCGAATCGAATCGAAGTCAAAATATTGACTAACCATAAGACGATTCTTAGAAAATAAAAGAGGAAGTTATTCTCCATACAGATATGGGTTCAGAATTTAATACGTCCGTGTAGAAAGCGGTCAGTTGAGTGACATTTCCTGCAATAACCGTCCTCCTTCGTCCAGCTCCCGCGGGCGTCACGCGGCTGGAATATTTTGCGTTAGCGGCGTGACCGTTTGAATTACCACGACGAATCTTGGACTATTTTCTATTTAGTTACGCTATTTCTTTAAGCTTAACCCGTAGCCTACTCATCGGTAGAGTTGAAGCTCGATTTCTGCTAATTTATCGCCTGTAAGAAGAATCTCCTATTCGTAGCCCAACTCCTCACATTCTACTATCCATTAGAAGAGAAGAAGCTGGTACATGCTCTATCAAACCCGCATGCCAAACTTTAATATCGGCTAATAAAATCACTATGGGAAACGAGTAGATAACAACCATTTCAAATGTTTCACCTCATTTTCGGATCAAAATCGGAGTGCGAATGTATTTGCTTCGACGAATTGTAATGCGGGGCGCCCGGACCCGGACACGGATGCATTTCGTGTGAATTATATGCATATGCACGTTCGTGAACTGATCACAAAAGATTTCGTGGGAAACTGTGCGAATACATTCGATTAAAATTACAGTACATTTTCCACAGAGATACCCGAACTTCATTATAATAACAAACACGATAATAGTACTTTATATTGACTAGCTGTGCCCCGGCGGTTCACTCCCGTGGGAATTTCGGGATAAAAAGTACCCTATGTGTTATTCCAGGTTATATTCTACTCGTGTCCCAAATTTCATAACAATCGGTTTAGTAGATTTTGCGTGAAAGAGTAACAAACAAACAAACATACATACATACACACATCCTCACAAACTTTGTATAACTAATACGACATTTTTAAAGTGAGACATTTGAAATTTTATATATATTCCTTACATATTATAAAAAAAAGTTCTTTCCGCGTCTGTCTGTCTGATTCTGTGTGATTCCTGAAGAAGGTTTTGGTGTATAAATTGTTATGGTTTTTACCCGAGCGAAGCCAGAATGAGCCGCTAGTATATCTATGTATCCGTAATATTATAAAATTGTAACTATAAACTTTGCCAGCTCCAATACGACACGGCGTAAATTTGTGTAAACCAAGAAATATGTCCATAAGTATGTGTCTGGAAAACTCACGCAGGCGAAGCCGCAGTCAAAAACCAGTAATATATAAACCTGTTCAAAATTTTTCCGAAATTCATAGATTTTATCGAATATAGGCCTCGAAAAATTGTTATCATGCGTTTGTCGTGTTAGCTTACAATGTCGAAAATAATAGGTTCTATATCATAAACGGTAAAGCTCAATAAAGCTTGATGTTGTAAGCTAGCACGTAGCTTTAGTACAGCATCGTCTCAAAGATTTTGTAACAATTTTTCAGAAAGTGTTCTTAATCCTTTTTTAGTTTGATTTTCCGCCTTACTTATTTTTTTTACGATATTGGCATATATGATATAAGAATTGAGGTTTTGTGAACCGCTTGTCTCTGTCATAAGAGCGGTTATTACTCAGTGTAAAAAGTCCACATCATTAGAATCAATATGAGCTCGGCCTAAAATTATTCCATTATTCATGGACATAATTATCAGAAGGCACGAGGCTCGTAACGAGCATCTGTTATTACAAATTTAATTAAGAAATCTGAACACTGAACCGCGCACATTACAATAATACGTCATTCTATTTGTTATTGTACTATATGTGTTTGGTCTTGGGCGGTCGGCTTTTGTTTATCAAATTAAATTTTTATTTTTTCAAAGCTGTGTTGTATAAAAATAATGTAAAACAATATGCTGAGCTGTATTATTATATAATATATTTCATAAAAATCCGTCAGGTTCATATAATTTTGATATTAATTGAATGATAAAATTAAAATCAAATCATTTATTCAGAAATATGGCCTTCACAGGCACTTTTTCACGTCATATTCTATATTAAATGATATTTACCAAAGCTACAAACTACTAGAAATGTAAAACATCAGACAACTTGATGAGATATGAAGAAAATTGCTGGCAACAACCTGGATGAGGAAGGCCCGGGACAGAGATGGCTGGCGGAGACAGAAGGGGCCATTACTGTAAGATTCTTCGAGGTTGGCTTCAACATTTCATCATCCATCATCATCTTTATCATCAGCCCTTAATGACCCACGTCTAGGTCTATACCCAAATTCAACAATAATTCATCAAATGAAAGGTTTAAATTGCAAATAGAATTACAAACATTGAATATTAATGTACATGTGAGTTTCTGTTCTACTTTTTCATAATCCTAAAAATGGGAAATGAGTTAGCTCGTTAAGCATAAGGCGTAAAATTATCCATAGAATATTGTGGTTATACTTCGCCAGGGACTCGACGCGTCTAAGCGATTTGGAGACAAAGGCTGTGTCTTATCGCGATGGAGGCAGGCGAGGGAAAGACTAGTAATTAATAAACATTATCAAGAGCTGAAGGTTTGTGTGAAGAGCGAAAGTTTGGCGCTATTGAAATAGTTATTTTAACACAATAGAAGTGTTATCCTTCACAGGAGGCTCTGTTACGAAACTCTGTTTGAATCAGATTTAATAACAAGTTTAATAGTTGAGATAATAATGGACGGATTGGATTTAGTCATCTACACAATGTTTAAGGAGGCTTGTGGTCCCGCCCTAGAATAGGACCATTCCTAATCCTCTCGTGGATAACGAGGCGTTTAGGGACACATGCATTAACAGCTGATAAGTAACAATAGCATCCACAGAGGGTTGACGTCAGACTGGCAGCCGATTGTAAAAGCATAGCCAAATCTTCAATATTTTCTGGTTTATTTTACGCAAACTCTGCTTCGGGACAACACAGCTCCGAATGTAAAATGAATAAGTGGTGATGAGAGAGTGAGAGAGATACACAATATTTAAGGTCCAACGAACAGCTTCATTTGCGACTAAGTGATATAATGTACGCGCTGTCACGTTTGAATATCAGTTATGGATCGTTTGAGTGAGTCCGAAATAATTTTGTCAAATCTTTGAAAGAATTAATGTTATCACCCCGTGATTGTTTCACATATATTTCTATTAATATAAGGTTCTTCAACTCGTCATAAAAATAAAAAAATGCCATCTAAGGTATTCAAAGGAAAATTTATTGATGAGCACGCCTTGTCACTACTTTAGGAAACTGTTCATGTTTGGTTTGACTGAATTGAATACCTATTTGGTTACAACCTATCATACATATCTGAGAGCTTGGTGAAAGAAACCAGGATGTAATTTATTTCTGGCGAAGGCAAATCGAAACTCAACCTGGTATTAAAAGATATGAATGACACGATGGAAACACTTTTAAAACGATAAAAATTGTTAAATCGCAGGTTAATCACACTTGGGCCTGAAAATAAAACTTATGGACAGACAGATTGATATAAATATATAAATAAATATATACGGACAAATAACACAGATTGAGCTATACGTTAATGTTATCCCTCACGGAGTAGATAGAACTCAAATGTTACATTCAGCTGTATGGTGGGCTTATAGATGAAAGTTGTTTGTAGTTGGTTGAAGGTAAATAGTGATAGCTCGCCAGTCTCGCTTATTAAAATAAGCTTCACGGAAATATAGCTCAATGAAAACCAAGCAATCTATTTCTATGCAGAGACATCTGTTTAGTCTGAAACTTTATGGAACTTGAGATAAAGATATGATGGAGTGAATAAATATTTATAGTAGAAAAATATAGAAAATGAAACAGAGAGAGAGAATTGGTTGAAAATAATAACAGAGAATTAAATTTATTTGCATATTTGGGTTGTACTGTTACGCTCCGTGTTACGCAAATTATACCGTGCTTATCATGTAAATTATTCCATCTTCGAATAGCACCCGCAAATGCCAGCCCGAGTAATCTTACTAATATATAATGTCAAAGTTTGTGAGGTCGTCTGTATAATTAGGTATAGACAATTTGCCGGAATGGAATAACACCTGAATGAGGAAAATTCCCATGATGGGGTCAGATAGTCGAGCCATGCAGTATGTGGAATGAAGTGTATAAAATTGTACTTCTTCATATTAAACATTAAAATATTCATTTAATTTCAATTTGTTTTGATGCTCTAAATACAATTTTACAGAAGTATCCGCAACATTTTTCTTATATACATTTAATTAATTCACAAAGTCTATACATTGTATAGTCAATATGTACGTAAATATAATATTGAATATTAAGAGCCGGCGTAGGAATGTCTACGCCGGCTCATCATATTCTACGAAATTTCTATTCAATTCTATTTTTCAAATCTAGTGGAGGATTTCTGTGAAATCATAGCATAAGAGAACTCTGAATGGAAAAATAAAAGGAAGAAATCTTTATTTATATTATTATCCCGAAATTCTTGCGAGAACGAATTCCAAAGATGAGGCTATTTTGTATAACAGATTTTGAAAGTTTGTGCGTGGCACTTGCAAATAAATGAACATGAATTTCTCTGTATCTGAGAGTCTTCTCGTTTGAGCCCGCACGATCGACCTTCCTACTTTTTCTTTTCCACTTCAACCGGTCTTCAGCATCCTTAGCTGTCAAACTATCGCTATTGTCACCCTTGAATACATCAACTCAGTATAATCTGGGCTCTTCACTTGCTCTTTAGAAGCCGGCAGTAGTCTTAAGTTCAGCGTAATTGTTCACAAATACGATTCGCCGAGTCGACACGCTAAGAAGAAGAAGAGGTTGAATAAAGGATTTAGATTTTCAATTTGCCTTCTACTGGATGTGGCGACTAGAACATGGCCAGATATTGAAAAACTTTCACTGCATAGTTTGTTGATTAAAATAAATTACATATGAATACTTTGTTAGGTATGCGTGCTCTGGGTTTATATAAAAAAGAGATATACAATTAGAGCTATATAATAAGAATAGTATATGAACAGCTGTAAGCAATGATGTAAGTGAAATAAAACAAAGGCAAAGGGAATAAAGTGAGGGTTACAACCCTAAGGGTTCAAAGAATAATAAACGAAACCTTTTCTTTTAATGCAGAGATTACGATAATGCTCTTACGTACGCGAAAATAGCCCTTACTGTTGCTTTGGTTAGATTTACATAAGTATTTCGGAAATCACGCTTACCTTAATGGAAATCTAGGTACCTATGAATTAACAAATTGAATCTGTTAGCTTTTCAACGAATTCTAGTGACTACAAGTAGCTTAATTGTACATAATTAATTTTAACGGAGTGTGGAGTAAACATATTATTATGAAATATTTATGTCAAATATTTGATTAATATATAAATATTCATTTAAGTACACCACTGTAAAGGTTAAAATAAAGTTATAAATTAATAAGAAACTAAGTCTAAAGGTACTATTTCCTTACATATTATAAAACAAAGTCCACAGCAACGTCTGTCTGTTATTCACGATAAACTCAAAAACTACATACTGCACGAATTTTGATGCGGATTTTACGAATAGATAGTGTAATTCCTAAGGAAGATTTAGATGTATAATTTGTTATGTTATACCCGCTAGTATTTGTATAGTTTCCAGGTTTCTCGAAACACAAGTTTTATAAACTGAGATTTCAGTCATGTACTGAAATTGTAAAATATAATTTATTGAATGTGGCCGTCCAAATCAAAAGGGACCTTATGGCGGCTGGCATTTAGGTCTTTATTGCCGTTGTTCGAATACAAAACAACGCAATGACGTAAGTGTCGGGCGCCATAAGGTCCCTTTTGATTTGGACGGCCACAAATAAATATTATTTGATAAAAAAGAGAAAAGAAAGATCTAAGAAATATATTATTTGGAGGGTCGCCGATGTCACACATGGTTTATTTATTCATTCGAGAAACTAATTATTTAAATTGAATCCCGAATCCCGTCAAGTCACGCGCATGAGGAATGGGCCTCCACGCGAGTGTTCGCCCCCGACTCACATAATTTGGTCGGCATTCTGCATTACACGAGAATACTTCGCATTATGCAAAATTTGTTTGGAAATGGGAATAAAGGCTATATACTTTGATGATATTGTAACAACATCAACATTTATTTTATTTTTTTATATACATTGTATTTATATAGGTACTCTTATTAAAACATAATTTTTATTTTTTACCGGATAGACAAAAGCATTAGTTGCAAAATTTTTTTTTAATAGCTATTTATGTCCCACTGCTGGGCAAAAGCCTCCTCTAATTTCTTTCACGTACTTCTGACCTATAGTTAACATACATTTTTTCCAATCGTAATAGAATTTACATTAATTTCTGTGGCCAAATATAATGTACTTATCCAAAAATATAACAAGGAATTATAAAGCCTTGTTGTCTTCGGGACCCAGTGTTTTATGAGCACATTGTCGCTCTGCAGCGGACTGTGGATACTATTTTATGGAGCTGGTTAAATAAAATTCGCTACCATGTCCATTTTTTTCAACACTAGTCACGAATGAATGTGCCCCTGTGAACCGACCTCGGGACTCAGACAATAAATTAAATCGACAACTATTAAAATTATATTTCCAACACATAATAAAAACAATATAATTTGTTCCATTAGTTCTCGGAGACAAACGCGACCCTCAGCGTGCTGACCCTGGTGCCGGAGTCAGAGGACCACAACGCGGAGGTGGTCTGCCGAGCCGAGAACCCTCGGCTGCCCGATGCTGTCATCGAGGACCGCTGGAAACTAAACGTACATTGTATGTCTTTATCACATCATTAGGTCCCGGTTGCATTCGGGGTTGTTGTGTGCAAAACCCGATATCACGAATTCAATGCCAAGAAAGTTGTTGTGTGTGTTTAATTCCACGTAATGACCACGACCCTCAGCCATGAGGAATACGACTATGAAGAATATTTAGATTCCCATCGGCTGTCAAGCATGGGTCAACCATTCGGTGTGGTAAACTATAATTATGATAAAAATAAAGGGGTGAACTTCACTCGTATTTTAAATACATTTTTTGTACTATTATGTGAAATTTCATACTTTTTCGTATTTCTCAATATATTATTTTCGTTTCTTCCAATACTTACGCCACTTATATTAACAAGCCAAATAATATCGCGATAGAAAGTTGTGCATTGAATATAGAAGCCATTTTTGTTTTCTAGTTACAATATAAAAATGAAGCTATAACCCAGTTCCATGTTTCAGTTGTTCCGATTGTGTCTCTCAGACTGGGGGCGATCCTAAACCCCAACGATATCAAGGAAGGGGAGGATATATACTTCGAATGCATAGTGAAGGCTAACCCGAAGGTTCTGCGACTCACGTGGTATAAAGAGGTAAAATATTCTAAAATATATAAAATTTGGGTGTTTTAAGTTTGCTACCAAATGATATCAATGCCATCAAAAACATGCTGTAAAAAACCCAAGTCTCGCAGCTCAGTTTTTCTACCGTAAAAAGTTGTGAGATCCATGTTACCAAGTCGATTAATTTGTAGTCCCTATTTAAGGGACCTTCTGTCTTAAGTCATTTTCATATTAATATTAAAAATCTTTTAGGTTTTAAATAAATACGACTTGGCCATCGCATGAAACCACAATGTAACTTACAAGTATTGTTCTTTATCTAGTATTGTTCCAAAATAGTTATAGATAGAATAGCCTTTTTCGATTGAAAAAAATCTATCAATAGTTCGGCAACACTATAAAAAGCTACGGTAATGAAGTAACTGTTACAGGACCAAGAGATCCAGCACCACCCAAGCAGGGGTATCATCCTGACCGACCAGGGCCTGGTCTTGCAGAGAGTGACGCGCGCCACCATGGGAGACTACCGCTGTTCTGCCTACAACAGCGAGGGTCGCGCGACCAGTAACTCCGTGTCCCTGCTAGTCAGATGTACATCCTTTTTTACATTCTTCTTTACGTCTTCTTAGCGTGACTCGGCGAATCATGTCAGTGAAGACCAAGACGCTACCGGTATAGCATTATCTGTGGTGCAGGTGGTAGTTACTTTACTATACGAATACTATACATACATTATGTATATATTTTTTATCAATACATGGTTAAAATATACATAAGCACAACAACCGAACTTCAAAAACCTCGCTGGATTAATCTGTGTTCAGTGAGTCTCTAATACATATTGAAATAGAGTATTTTATTATTCTTCTTCATAGTCGTATTCCTCATGGCTGAGGGTCATGGTCATTACGTGTAATGAAACACATACAACAACTTTCTTGGCATTATTAATGGAGTGGTTTGCCATTGCCTTCTGCATTTCATACACAAGTTAATAATAATCAACCAGTCTGCAGGTTTCCTCACAATGTTTTTCTTCACCTGAAGCAAGTTGTGGTCGATGAAAACTACTATTATATGAGTCAGATTTTTATACAAACTCATGTGGCTCGAGTAGGATTCGAACCTGGGATCTTTCGATCCATAGGCGGGCGTCTTAATCATTACACCACCACCGCTTCTTTCATTTTATTATTACCTAACTTAAATTTAAAAATTTTGTAATTATTATAATACATCTCCGGGTACTTTATTATAATTAGGAAGATAAAATTTCCAATTATTTTCGGGATTTGTTGCGAAGATTTTTGATATTTTTAAACTACTACTATTTTGACTGGAACAAACACCAACATTTCTAAGCATTATTGTGGGTTTTTGACGATTAAAATAATGTTATTCCTGAACAGATGCACCAATGTGTAAAACGCCTAATGAAGGAGAAGTGTATGGGGCTTTGAAACACGAGACGGTCCAACTTCTGTGTACGGTGGACTCTAGCCCTCCTCCGACGAGCTTCACCTGGATCTTCAACAGTTCCGGAGAACAGAGCGAAATATCTTCCAGGTAAGATAAAACCTCTCTATCTCTCTCATTCTCTCATCTGAGCATTTCACCAGTTAATTCCTCAATCGTTATGCATAACATAGGATCTGCTGTTCTACGCCACTTCGCATAGTCTTTGACATCTTTAGTTGTGAGATCATTGCCACGCGTATTCTTCTTGTCGACATGACTGATGACATGGAACGGAGTATTTTTTTCCAATAGACGTTTGCCTGTGATAGGTCTCAAAAGTATGTTATTAGTATTTCTTTTGATAACAGGCAGAGTTGTTCGATATGTAATCTTAGCCATGATTCAATGTTAGAGGGTTTTTTTAGCATTAATTTATTATCTGAGTACTAACGTTAACTTGGCTTCGTATAGATGTCGAAAATAAAATAAAATTTAGCATTATGTACGCGTAAAGGTTCTTATGGCAATGCATCAGTGTGATAAGCATGACAAATGGCTTCCAACGAGGGAAATCCTCAGCGGATGCATCGATGTAATGAAGTACTTGTTTTAAATGCACCGAAAATGATGATAACAACTTTCATTAATATTGAAATGTTTGTGAGAATTTATTTGTTAAATGCTGCAACGTAATAAAAGCGACTTGATGATGAATCGATGTTTCTGATTAATTTTACATAGTTTTCAAGTTTCAGTCAATATCATGTTACCCTGCATGCGGCGAGTTTGCAATGAATTTGGGTAGGTAGGTTGATGTGCTGTTGACTCTATGACAAAATAATGTTGTATTCCTACACTATTATTACACTCTAACTCCTAATTATATGCGCGAATTGATATTAAACATATAGTGTTGACAAAACTAAACGACAAATACGCACTGAAATTTCCACCGAATGGTTTAGTGCGGGAAATTATAGGAAATTGAGAAATTACAGGGTAAATCGGGCGAGGTCGGCGACGCTCGACTGATCTGTAGGATCGTTGTGGTTTGTACGTACCCACACGAAAATGTGTATTATAAACGGTGTTGAAAAAATAAATGTATGTACTTATATACATTTAAAACTTATTTCCTAGAAATAAAAGGTTTAAAAGTAGCCGACCGTGTAACAGTTTATGTTGAATAGTGTTTACTTAATATTTTTTATTCAAGACATATCATTTTTATATTTCATATTAATAAACAACAGATATCTGTTTCCACAAGTGATATTGATCAGATTTTATATCGGTTGCTGATCCTATGAATTTATCTGCAGTCAGCGACTGAACAAGAGTTCAGACCGCCCTTGGCTAATTCCATACATTCACGCATTTATATACTTAGGTATTTAATAGCATTCAATTTAAGTATTTTTTACCGTTCAGTTGATGTTATATACTAGATGTGTAAAGTTAAGCATATTTCAGTGTTCCGTTTATCCCTCACCTTTTAACCTAATAAACTTAGGCTACGCGATCTGGCCTTTCTAACAAGGTCTCCAAAACGACAAGCGTAAAAATGATTTCTTTGTGAACAACATATTGTATTAGCTCTATTTTATTGCTAACAGCTTGCACAACAAATCCGGCTACACATCAACACTGAGCTACACGCCGCAAACGGATCTGGACTACGGCACTATTTTGTGCTCAGCTAGCAACTACGTGGGCAAACAGGACTCACCTTGTGTGTACAGGCTTATAGCTGCAGGTGAATTTATTGTAACACATATTTAGCAGATCACTGCTCTTGATTCTGGCTCTGTATGACATTGTTTATCACGGGACGTCACAAATTTTGGAGTCAAAAAGCGTTTGTATTAAAACTTACTAAAAACATAGTAAATCTCGTAATTAATAAAAGTTTTCAATGAAAATGACATTCAATTATTGTATTTGCTTTTTTAAATACCTACAGATATGCATTTTATTTTATATTAAGCCAAGTAGCCAATTTCTTTCTTCTTTCTTTCTTAACTTGGATGAATTCTACACTACTTTCCGAGTATGAGATTTTTTTTAAATGGTTAATTAGAGTACGTATGACTTCAATCTAGCTTGATGGGAAACGAATATCAGATCTTGGTTATTACCCAAGCTCTAAAAATTCCTTGAAGATCCCTAAATTAAAAATGTATTTTCCACTTCTGTAACTCAGGTCGACCAATGGCCGTACAGAACTGTACGGTGTTGAACCAGAGCAGCAGTGGTCTGCAGGTGGAATGCATAGAGGGTTTCGACGGAGGTCTGCCGCAAGTCTTCCACATGGAGGTGCTCGAACTGCCTTCCATGATTGTGAGTGATTCATAGATTAAATAAAACTAAGTAATCCTTTGCTTCCTTTTTTATAAATCTCTTTGGAAATTCCATTGTTGCCTGTCTGTCCAGATTATGTGTTCCTTAGTCGTCTTGTACGACATCCACGGGAGGATATGGAGTAATTCTATTCTGGCGCGGATCCACTCAATATAATAATTTTGTACATATACATACATGTACATATACATACTAGCGACCTGTCCCGTCATCGCTCGGTAGTATATAAAATATAATCTATTTTCAGACCTACTTATTATACATATAAAATTTCATCAAAATCAGACAAGCTGTTTCAGAGGAGTATGGTAACTACAACAAGGACGATAAAATTGTATTAGGATACATTTTTAAGAGGCTTACTACTTTTTAATGTAAAGCGCAAATGCACATCTTTTTGTATAATTTGTTATGACAACTATCTGTTACAGTTGCTAGACTACAAAAAAAAAATATTATCAATCTATTTATATAAATATAAAATTTCATAAAAACCGGTCAAAACATTTCGGAGGAGTATGGTAGCTAAAACTGTGACGCTAAAATTGTATACATATGAATACATTTTTACGGGACTTTTTCGTTTAAAGCGCAAAAGCACATCTTTTAGTATAGGATATAGCATTCTCTACCAGTCAACCATAAGACCACACATAGCATTGTGATGCAAAGTGCATCTGATAAATACACTGTATATCTTATCGAACAGATGATAGCGAACGTCTCGTCCGAGCACTCACCAACCTTCGAGGTGCCCGGCCTCAACAGCCACTCCGGCAGCTTTGCTCTGCTGCTGTACGCATCCAACTCCAAGGGCAGAGGAGAAGAAGTCACGTTGTACACGGTTGCAGTGGGCCCACCGGACAAGTATACCGGTAAGAATTTGATAGTAGGAGTTAAGGTCGTGGCGTCCGGTTTGCAGATCTGAGAAAAATACCACACTGAAGAAGCGTCTAAATTTGCTGTCATATCTCTCTGAGATGCCGCGAATCTCGGGTCGGTGTGAGATAAAGCATACAATGTTAATGCTGTAATTCTGCTGTGATTTTTCGACCAAGAATTCCAAGAAAGTAGAAAAAAGGAATAACTAGAAGTTCTTTTTATAGCCTGTTTTTTGTTTACGCAAATGCCTCCCCTTTTCTTTTTCAGGTTTCTGTCTTGAACTAGAAGTTATATGTACTCAGTAGAATAAATTAATAGTACACTAGGTTGTGGCACGTCATCATAATTGAAATTGTATTCTACATTGAACGCTTTATTATGGCCATATTCTATGTCATCATCATCATCAGAAATATATCAAATATTATCATCAAAGTTCCCAATTCAAATGAGACAATAGTCAAGAGGAGAAGGCAACTTACCACAAAAATTGTTTTACCTTACCCATTTCCATAGCCAACGCGACACTGCCTTTGACACCGGTGCTGATGACCCTGGTGGTGGTAGCAGTGTTGCTCGGCACGGGCGTGTGCGGTGTGATCACCGCCTTATACCGACGGCACACCGCCAGACAAGATATTCAGAAGCAACCGCCTTCGAAGTAAGTGAAGTATTTATAGATATTACTTCATCATCTGCATAGGTCATAGGCCTCCTTCCGTCTCCGCCAACCATCTCTGTCCTGGGCCATCCTTATCCAGTTGTTGCCAGCAATTTCCTTTACGTCGTGTCCATTTTTTAATGTTTCAAATAATGTTAACTAACCTAATGTCATTAGATATTATTTATTGCCAGTCTTTCTAGCTGGTCTGGGAGTAAAGAGTATATTGCATACGTCAGCTCCTTGCGTGCAAATTGTAAATGCCAATTAAGCTTGTGTAAAGAAGAGATTCTTTTTTTTAAAGATTTCTGAAGTACTTTACTTATCTCGCAGGCATTCTTTTTAAAAGTTGATCAATGAACTTTATTATTTCTTTTATTTTAAGGCTTTTTTAAATCCACTGTAGGTATTTAGACATATCTCACACAGTAAGAGAGTCTAAATACATAAACACAGAATATTTTTATATCACATAGAAAATTGCTTTGCGTATGATTTATGAGATCCTAAATAGTAAAGGTTGCGACCTTTCCCGATTCCTATATTTTTAGAAAGAGCACAGACAGGGCTTTTTCTAAAATAAATTGGGTCTTTACATTCAGTCTACAGAAGAAGGATCACAACATAATTAGCTGTCCAGGAGGTACGAAACCTTATACACGTAGCACGTTACAACGTTAACAACCTCGGTGTCGAAATGCTATAGTGCTTGCCTCTGAACCGAGAGGTACCGGGTTCGATCCCCGGTCGGGTCATGATGAAAAATGATCTTCGGCCCGGGTCTTGGATGTTTATCTATAATGTATTTGTTATAAAATATAGTATCATTGAGTTAATATCCCATAACACACGTCTCGAACTTATTTTGGGGCTAGCTCAATCTGTGTGATTTGTCCTTATATTGACGACCTCTGTGGCGCAGTGGTAAAGTTCTTGCCACTGAACCGAGAGGTCCCGGGTTCGATCCCCGGTCGGGTCATGATGAAAAATGATCTTTTTCTAATTGGCCCGGGACTTGGATGTTTATCTATAATGTATTTGTTATAAAATATAGTATCATTGAGTTAATATCCCATAACACACGTCTCGCACTTATTTTGGGGCTAGCTCAATCTGTGTGATTTGTCCTTATATATTTATTTTATTTTACAAACTGTCTCTTTTTCCCATACGCGTCATGTAAAAAAGAGAGATCGTGCAAACGCAATGAGGTGCTACGTGTTTTATGTTTCATGGTGGCCCACAAGGTGTCAATCAATATTTGATATTACAGTTGATTGACTTTGAAGTCTTGAAATAGGCCTCGGATCCAAGTTTGCCAAATTAACCATAATATGGAGAAATTATTAACCCATTAAGTTGGTTGAAGCAAGCAAAGTAGGTAAAATGAAATTACACACTGCCTGAAAGTGTGGCGTCTACCCACAGATCATGTCCCTTCGAATGTCGGCTATACATTGCGCGAAACAGAATTCCGAACTTTAGCGGATTCGGCGTACATTGCTGGTTTTGCATTGCGGTAAATCAAATCTCTCATAAAAACTACGCTGTGTTCACGAAATCGCGTCGGCATCTTGTAGCCGGCATAATGTGCTGCCCTGCGTACCTCTAACGCGTGAATGCACATTGTACATTGCGTAGTGGCTGTGAGTGTTTTTATTTACCACAAAGCAATGTATACCAAATCAGCCAAAGTTTCCGCGACAGTGAGAAAGCCACAGTCGACTCGCTAAAGATAATAATGTCGATAAAATTTTCAATATACAGAAATTGAACAAATTTATTTGCATTTTCATTTACATTGAGTCATGTCAAAAGATGTTTAATTAATTTCAATTAATAAATTATGATTGCTCACAGGCGCAGTCTAGTGAAATAAAATGAAAATAAGCTATTTATTTTCAACATCATATAAATATTAATTAGGTATGATTGAGTCATTGATCGAACTCGCCAAACATAAACCTTATTTATATAGCCCGCTAGATTTTGCCCGCGGCTTCGCCCATGTAACTTTGCGTCTTCGTTCGCTCATAACTTATTATTGATATATCTCGGGTCGTACATATACCAGATTTTAAGTTAAACCATCCGTTATACAGCTGTGAAAACCGCATCAAATTCCACTCAATAGTTTTTGCGTGATGCGCTAACAAACGTACAGACAGATAAACATAAACCATTCTATAATAAATAAATAAAAATAATATATTCCATTCTTTTTTAACAACGACGTTGGAAAATGTAAAAAAAATATGAATGAATTTGTCTTTTGTAGCAACGAATTATACACAGAGCCGAGCCTAGAATCTCTCACTAAGAAAGACAACCTGAACCAGTTTAAATCTCCGAAACTTCAGTTTAGCAGCCAGTGCGAGCTGAAGGTGGACTTGGGAGATCAGGAGACAGATCCTGACATCATCCCCTGTTATTATGGTAAGAGAATATTGCACCAACAATTATATGTATGTCTTCTTTCTCTCTTGAGAGAGAAAGACAAATGAGAGAAAATGCTCAACAGCGGCGAAATAAACCTGGAACATACTAAGAAATTTTCCAGGTTTCTTTCGCTGCTTTAATTTTTTCAAAAAAAAAAAAGAAAAAAAAAGAAAAAATAATATTCATGATTCTTACAATTTTCTAGTGATTTATTTATTCATATAAAAAAATTGTAAATAAATTCGAGATTAAATATATATTGAGAGCCATCTGTGCATATGTACACTTCTTAAAATGAGAATATCGCAAAACTTTTGTCTCAAAATATGAAAATAAGCCTAAAATTAAATAGGCTAATTAATTTCACTTGCAGAGAGAAAACCTCTAGAATGTAACCAGGTGATGCCGCCTGACTACGCCTCAAGTATGTACGACAGATTAAACATACCGCCCAGCTCGGTAAGACACGACGTTTTTTACAAGATTTCATTTAATAATGTATACCTATAACTGTTTGTTCAGATCAATTTAATATTTTTTATAAACTTTATGTACCTAACAAAATTATGTAGCAACAAAATCTTCAACCGATTGAGCTTAAATTTTGTATAACTTTAATCTCACTTGTTACTTGACTCTAAACTTTGAAAAGTTTAAAAAGGACAAAATACGAGGACTTGGAAACACGTTTCTAACAATGAGCTGTTCTGTACAGTTTGAAGAGAAACTTATTTCATGAATACATTCATCTAACTTGCTACTATGAGAACTACATTTAATGTGGTCTAAAAAATTGTTAGCGCTGAAATCTTCACTGAAATTATTATTCTGTGTTAAAATAAACCTAGTTTATTTTTATAAACAGGCTATTTACAATGTAAAATAAAATGTACATACCTATGTATGTACTAGTCCATCCCGGCTTCGCTAAATATACCATAATAAACTACACACCTCAAGAATCACAGTAACTACTAAAAACACCCGCATTATATCAGATGCGTAGTTTTCAAGATCTAAGCTTACATAGGGAGAGACAGCGGGAAGCGACTTTGTTTTGTACTACGTAGTGACGTTGACCACTTCCATCACACTACTTGATTTAATATTATAATATAATTATTATGTATATAATTTTACTATTTCTTGTGCAAAGTGAAGGAATGCATTTTGACACCTAATTAGTGACGTCACTCGGCTGTGGGACTATCTTCTGCTGTCAGATGATCTCACATTTGGTATACATCTTTAATTCAGTATTAAAATTCAATTAAATTCCAAAATCTAAGATGGCCGCCGATACAAAATTGCAGCTTACATATTTTTCTTACAATTACCTACCTACCTATTTTAAATGTGAGAGAGAGAGTGAGTTCGTTCAATGAAAGGGCTTGACGTCTTGTTGTTTGTCGTATCTATCCTCCTTTTATTTATTCTATGATGAACGAATTCTATGATGTATAACAAACTTTATTTCCTTCACAGTCTTCCGCAAGTATATCCGTGATGAGTCGCGGGGTGTGCGCGCGCAGCACTGATATTGCGGCTGCGCAGGCGCGTGAGGTCGTCACCACCGCGAGAAAAGTCAAAGAAAGCTGTATATAGATTTTACTGTATATTTATGTAGATTATAAGTCTGGTTTTTAAGAAAATTAGTTAGTACTAATTCCTAAATTTAAAGTTCACAGTACTTTAGAAGTTGTGTATGTTGATGTGACTCTCGCCATTTGCGCTTCATGCATAAACATCTTTGCTTCTTTCGTTTGATGGTCAAATGTACAAGAAGTACTAAAGGCAATAAGATTTCCATTCAACTTCCTCATATACCCTATATCTCATAATAAGATAGTGTTGCAAAAATCAGGCACACGGTAAGAGACTAAATATATTGTATCGCTCTGTACCATTACTTCTAATATTTATTTATTTTTCTCGTATGAGCGAAACGAAATATATGACAATAGTTTTCTCTGTCTACAATTCAACGTCGTCGTCTACGATTTGACGGTTTCGATCAATTGTCAAATTTAAATGAAGGCCTTATAGGTAACTGAGTTATGTAGATCTGACGTTCAAATAGCGCAACCTGGCGGAGAAAAAATCCTGAAATATTGCTATAGTAGCGCACGTCATTTCAAACTAGACAAGCTTTACCGTCCAACCACCAGGGAATATAAATAGATATGTATTACAGTCTCATACGCAAAGAAAGGGATGGGGAGGGCCACACCAGATAAAAAAAAATGCAAAATGTCAACGGCTATGTAGTCATAAAATTTTGTGGGTGTAAAATTATGTGGGTTAAAAATTTTATTAAAACTTAATTTTCAATGACATCTGTAATAAATCTCCTGGAAAATATCTATAGGGATAATATACCGATAGACGGTAGATAAAAAAACAATAAAGTTCTAAATTTAAATTCAAGTTGTGAAGATAATGCTCTTATTGTACTGGCCATAAATCAGAAACGTTTTGTTTTTTCTGTGGCTCTAGCACTAGTTTTTGCGACATCGTAATCGCATCGATAATTCACTACCTCCTATGATAGTTTAAGAGTATTTTGTTTATTACAGTTATATTTTATCTACCAATATATGTGCTGGCTAAATAATGTGATTCTTCATGACGCGGCCATGGATTTTTTTATACATGAAAATTTGATAACTTCAATGTACCTAAAACCTGTGAACAAAAACCTATTAGGGTAGGTACCCTAATAGGTTTTTGTTCACAGGTTTTAGGTAAGTCAACGTAAATTTGACGGTGCATCTCACCCTTAATATATGTGGTATTCATTAATATATTTATTTTATATTTTTTCAAATCCTGGTTTATGTAAAATGAATTATTTTTTCAATTATATTAATCATAACAAATGATGGTTGTTACACAAGAACACGTCGTCAGGGCGGTGAGCTACCTCCTATTCTAATCAACCCGATACATTGTAAAATTAGATAGCATCAATTTTATAGGTATTTAATTATGTATAAAAATGTACAGATTTTCCTAAGTCTAGTAATAGTAGCTACAAATTAAGGTTAGACTTTAATATATTTAGGATAGACATTATTTTCGAATATTCATCATAATTGAAGTAAAAAAAATACAGTTATAATAATGTTATGAGAAATATTACACAATTTAATTAAAGCCATATAATCCTACTATTTTACTAATATTATACATGCGAAATTTTGTGAGGAGCGGTGCGGATCTTTTACCCAAAATCTACTAGACGGATTTTTATGAAATTTGGTACACGGGTAGAATATATCCTGGAATGATACGCAGAGTACTTTTTATACCTAAATTCTCACGGGAGCGAAGTCCAGGGACGCAGTTAGTAGTAAATATATTTTTTTTAAGTGTTTTTTTTCTGCATGTACTTGCCTAATTAAATATGTATGTATCAACCAGTATATGTGTGATGTGTTTACACGTATGATTAACCAAAATAAATTAAATAAAAAATATAAATAATTTATTGAAAACATTTTATTATGTTAACAATTTTATTGTTAGTCTTCGGTAATATTAAACAAATGTTATTTCCACCAACAGACCATATTTAAAAATAAAGCTTGTCCATTAGGTTATTTATAAATAAATAATAACTATATTTCCTATTTAAATAAAGTTACATTAGTGAATAAATAGTGCTGACTGCTGTGCGGTATACAGTGGGAGAAGGAGGATGATAATCAAATAAATATCAGCTAATTGGAAAGTGCAAAAAAAATATTAAATTTCATCATTTGAAAATTTGGATTACGTTTCAATAATACCATTAAAATTTTTCAAATATTAGGTCCTTACATATGAAATTGGCTTTTGGTATAGGAGGAACAAAAAGTCGAATATTTTTTAATATAATATATTTATTTAATCAAAGTAAGAACCATTATTATCTATGCACTTTTGTCATCTCATAGGAAGTTCATTGATCCCTTTACTAAAACAACCATTCGGACGGGAATCAATAAAATCTTTGAAGGCGGTTTGGACTACCCTATCGGAGTTGAATTATTTTCCTTGGAAGAAGTTATCCAAATTTCGAAAAAATCTGTTGAAGCAGAGAATCCACTTTTCATCACAGGTAATGATTTCATTTAAAAATCCTTCATTAACGTAGTATTCCTTCAGTAACGCAGCAGTCGACACGCGTTTGCCGGTTTTCTTCACTCAATTCGTGAGGTACCTACCTTTCAAGTTTCTTAATCTTCCCAATTTACTTGAAGTGGATTAAAATAGTTTTATCACTAACACCAAAGCCTGAAGCTAACTCGGATGTAGCTTGCGATGGATCCGCTTCCACAATAGCCTTCAATTCTTCATTATAAAGTAGGGTCTCCGGCCGTCCACGGGGCTTGTTCTGTAGAACGAAAACGTTGGAACTAAAAACGCACTGTGTTTTCTTTTGCGACACGACCGCCATACATTTCATTAAACCTTCGAGCCGTTTCCGCAGCACTGCACTGGTGCCACGGTGGAACTCGTACTCGTAAATAACGCGATATTTCAAGTTTTCTATTTTGTAAACTGAGAGACGCAAACAGAAAAATCATAAGAAAAAAAAAACAAGTGAATGACGGTTAACGAAATACAAATACATGTGTAAATAGCTCTATAAATTTGAATTTGGAATTCCTAACCAAAGAGTCCCCTCTTTGGTGTTTTGTAATTTGTGATTAAAATGGCCAGTACAACAAAACGCCAATTTCATAATGTAATTGTGCCTATTATTAACAAAGACGAGAATGAGTTTTACTGTCTAACTTTAAAATAATTATTCTGTACTATGGTAAGTCAATTGTTTGGAGGATTGATTTTGAAAATGATTCCTTCCTCAATAAAAATGACGGATCGTAATGACAGCGCGGCTGCTGCAGCGGTCTAAACGCTCTGAGAATCACCCTTTCATAGATTTATTATTATATTATTAGAATTAATTGTTATAAAATAATATGATAAGAGTTATTTGGCAACGGACTGATCTGATCATATTGTATATAGCGATATCAAAATGAATTGTCAATGGTTTAAATAAAAAATATTATTATTTTTGCTATTTTATTTCTTCTTATCGGCCAATAGGTATATTCATATACCATTCCTTAAAGAACTCGACGAAATTAATGAGAGGTTTTTTTTTGTATAACAGTGATCGGGTTTTTTAGCGCACCCTGGGCTCCGACGCTCGACGACTGAGGAAGGAACGAGACAGGGAAACGATTGTTAAACTTTTAATCAAACTTTGGTAATTTCGGTCAAATCAAAGTATACTATAAATATTATAAATGAGAAAGATTGTATGGATGTATGTATGTTTGTTACTCTTTAACGCAAAATCTGCCTGGCCGATTGTTATAAAATTTGGCACACGCGTAGGTATTACCTGGAATAACACATTGTGTACTTTTTATCCCGAATTTACCACGGGAGCGAAGCCCCGGGCCGCATCTATTTCACACATAAATCAGACCTTCACTGTCACTTTTTCACAACAATTTTTAAACTATATAATTTTCAAAACTGCCAATTAATTTTAGAAGACCACTGTTATGAAAGAAACTTATTTAAACAGTGTTGGAACTCGTTTGAAGAAACTCATTTCATCAATCATTCCAGAAGGCCTCACAATTATTTTCATACAACTATTTCCAGTTATATAGCAAAGTACATAGAGTAGGTATATGGTCAATAAGTGATTAAAACATGTAAATAAGTCGATTAGAATAAAAGGCGTCATTCATTGACGACCTCTGCGGCGCAGTGGTAAGGTTCTTGCCACTGAACCGAGAGGTCCCGGGTTCGATCCCCGGTCGGGTCATGATGGAAAATGATCTTTTTCTGATTGGCCCGGATCTTGGACATTTGGGGTTAGCTCAATCTGTGTGATTTGTCCTAATATATTTATATTTATTTATTTATTGACCAACTATTGACAGATTTTAATGGACTCAACACGAGCACGAGTCAATAAGGTCATAGATATATATTTTCTTGACATGTTTATTACATATATTTTATCATTACAAACAACATATACGTGATTTGTGATCTTCAAGTCTCTGAAAGTAACATAGGTATCTATTATGTTAGATTATGGAGATCGAGTATGTCATGCACACTCAAATGGTCAAACCGGTAGCGGCGTCGTGGATCGGGTCGGGAGGGGGAGGTTACCTCTGTTGTGGTTGAGCTTCGTGATGGCTGACTCACGCGTCAACTCGTGAACGGGTGCTGCCAGGGGAACTGGTCAGCTCGATCTTTTATTAAAAGTTTTTTTTTGTTTGGTTAATTATATATATAATTAACCAAATTATATATATATATATATATACCCACTGCTGAGAAAAAATGCCGAAAGAAACTCATTTGAACAGTGTTGGTCCCTATCATGCCAGATCGGCTTACCATTATTGTTTCTTACAATGTTTTTTTTTTGTAATAATATATAAAAGTACATATTGTACATAGTCAAAAGGTATATCAAAACAGGTTATGATTGTGATCCGAGTGCTGATTATAATAATTAATGACTAAAATTTCGAATAACTTTCATTATATACGAATGGCAAAAGTGACTTTTTTGTAACATTTACTTACTGCATGTAATTTGATCCGATTCACAGTTGTATAGCGGAAGGTCTAACTAGAAATCTGGTATAGGTTTCATCGCGACACGTTGCTTAGAACCCGAGATATTGACAATAGGAAGTTTTGAGCGGACGCACAAAAAAACGCGGGCGAAGCCGCGGGCAAAAACTCGTGTAATATATACATTTATTAGATATGAAAAGTGTTGGAAATAGCAATATTTTAGTACTGTCTATGGCGCATGTCTTTGATAATGTTTCCCGCGTGCTCTCTCTCCCCCTCTTTTTATGGACAAATACACGCATGTCATTATAATACAATCCTAATAATATTTTCATCCATTAACAAAAAGTTAAGTTAGATACATCATACCTATAGACTACGGATATAATTTCAAAAAACTGTTGCCACAGGGAAAGTAATTTCACACAAGTGAGGACTCGGTTGATAAATAAGAAGAATAGAATTACTCACCATAGCTGATATGTAACAACAGCATTCCCTAAGGGGGTTGATTGGACAGTTACGTCGCCGGACGTAAAATCACAGCCGAATCTATATTAAGTATCTAAGTAAGTATAAGAATCTGCTGTAAGTAAATGTACTCTACATTGCATTCTATGAATATTTACATTCAAACATATTATAATTTTTCAGGAAAGATACTCATTACCTATATAACAATATATAATCGCAGGTAGGAATGACTTTATTTAATTTGACTGTATCATAAATGGAGGTTATAAAATAACTCGCTATTTAATTGCAGGTGACGAGCTGAACAAAGGACGCCATTAGGCCCTCATTTATAAAACGCGAAAATAGCCTTAGAGAGGTTTCGTACCCACTTACAACCATCTATCTCATAACCGAAACTGCGAGTAAAGGTTATGAGTTAGCCTAGACAGACAACTCTGTCTGTCTAGACAGACTACTCAGTCTTTGACGTAATATATTTATAATTATTCGCCATTGCGTTCGAAAACCTCGAGTCCGTTCATGCATTAAGCCCTAGCAAAGTTATATTTATTGAACGTGTATACAATACGTACAGCTATCTATTGTCATTCTTAGTATACAATGTTAGCTGTATGGTGACTGGGATTGAAAAAAAAAATCAATAATGAGTTAGTAGTCAGGGATGGGTGCGAGATCTTTCGAGATTGACGACCGGCTAACGCGGATACGGATAAGCTTTTGACAGCTTCAATGTTAATAAAATTGAAACAAATTGAGGACAGGAAAGGGAGGCTTCCCTTTAAAGGGCTTAGGCGAAAGAAAACTAATCATCATATTTTTTTTTAATTTAAAGTGTAGTAATTTTTCTTTAAGAATAAAAAAAATAATCCATCTTGATTATGATTGCAGTTTCGTATTAAAAGTGCTGGCTATGATATATTTCTGTCTCATCTCTGCATCTTCCCTTTCGTCCGCGTTTGTTTCGTGCGTCCGTTCACTCTTATTATTGTCGATATCTCGACTTGTTGAAAACATATTGCGATCTTACCAATAATGTCATATTTTAAGTTAATTAAGTGTTTAATGAAATTCGGTTTATTTTTACATTCAATAAATTTCAATTTGATTTTGACAGGAATTTAATTTCTCTCTCATCAATATTCAGTCCGTTCCATCAAATAACAACACAATTAAATTTAAATATTAATTATAATAAGAATATAATATGACATATAAACCAACAAGGGAATTACAATACAATACAAAAATTATTGCACAAATTCATTACATAGTATGTATAAGTACAAAATGTTTAATCACACACAGCATGACATTATGGTATACATTGAATAAAATGAATATAATTAAAGGAGTGTTATTTGCTTTTTTATCGTAGAATTTCCGATCTAACAGGCATATTAATCGTATCCACAACAATCTTTCGCTTCAATTTTTTCCCGCCAAAGCAATCAAGAGTTAATTTCCAGCGAGCTGTCACCTCGGGCGGCAAGGGTGACGAGAAACGACCCATTTCCTGCCCTCGTGAAATAATAACGTTAAATCTCTATAGAAAACTTACAGTTGAAATTAGATTCTTTTTCAGATCTAAAGATTCCCTTAAAATTCAATAAGTTTCGGAATGTGAAAGTAAATAATATCATATTTCTTATAAACGCTAGCGCTAAATTCTAATAACGACTTATTTTATATTATCATAAAACTCAATGTGTCCGTAGAATTCAATAAATATAATTTTTATTTAAGTCTCATGTGATAATATTAAATCTAATTCTACATAAAACGGGGCAATTAAATAAAATGCTGGTTAATAATAAATTATTCTACACTAAACTTATATTGCAAAGAGTCTCTCTCTCTCATTTCTGTATGTTCTCGGTTGCGTTCGGGGTTGTGAAGCCGTGAAACCCAGGGTCAGTAAATGTATATAGTGAAAAATCACACAGATTGAGCAAGTCCCAAAGTAAATTCGAAACTTGTGTTATGGGATACTAACTCATCGATACTGTATTCTATAACACATGCTTATTTAGATAAACATCTAAGATCCAGTTCAATCTGAAAAAAAATCATTTTTCATCTTAACCTGACCGAGGATCGAACCCGGGACCTACAGTATAGCAGACCGGCATGATGTTCATTCGGCCACGGAGGTCGTCGAGATATTTTTTATTGTCATCACAGTCAAAATATAGCCAAATATGGCCTAAACTAAAATACAGATTTCTATATCAACAATATCGAAGCGGTAGTGATGTAATGGTTAAGACGCCAGCCCGCCTGTGGATCGAAATGTCCCAGGTTCGAATCCTACTCGTGCCACATGAGTTTGTATACCAATCTGACTCATGTACTTATATAGTCGTTTTTATCGACTACCACTTGCATCCGGTGAAGGAAAACATCATGAGGAAACCTGCACTATTGTTGATTATTATTAACTTGTGTGTGAAATAGAGAAGGCAATGGCAAACCACTACCATTGATAATGCCAAGAAAGTTGTTGTGTGTGTTTAATTCCACGTAATGACCATGACCCTCAGCCATGAGGAATACGACTATGAAGAAGATATGAAAAATAAAGACAACGTTAAATTGGGGGTCCATCCCAATTAACATCCGACTACTAGGAGCCCTCGACTATAAAACCACATCGCCTAAAAGTATTCGACAAAAAGTAATTTCGTATGTAGATTTGTTTGGGTCAGACGCCCATTCTACAGCGCTTCTAATTCAATAACACCGTAACTCCGCTCGTAACTGCTCGGCTCTCTGAATTTTTAATTTGGAAGGGTTAACTTTGAAAAATCATTGGCCACCCTGGTTTGCCAAAGATTCTCCGCAAGACTTTTAAAAATTGGTAACAACTCTGATTTGATATACGAGGGAGTTGCGTATAGTTTCCAATAAAATACGTTTTAGGTAGAGATAGCTTATTACATTCTTCGATTTATTAACTATATCTCTTCCAAATTTCATAATAATTGGCCAGCCCTGACAGACAGATCGACTATCGCAGTTATAATTTAGTATGAATCAGGAGCCAGGGCTGTCATGGTTTGCGCATGTACTCGTAATAAGAAGGCAAGAGGCGCATGTTACAAAAAAAAGGTGATTAATATGTATGTGGATGGAGAGGAAGAGGAAGACAGAAGAAAATATGGAAGGAGGGTTAGGAATGAGTCTTGAAATTTAAGAAGCACGGATATCGAAATCTGTGAAATCAATTGAAATCTGTGGAATGAAGGTGTTACAGAAAATAAACAGCTGTGGGACAATAAGACAATTTAATTATAAGAAAATTAGTACCTATAATACAAGATCATCAACATCATGCGGTGCCATCTTCGAATTGAAGTTCGGAGGTCAGCATACGGAAAACCTCGCGGCTTTGGGCCGCTATTTTCAGTTGGTTGTATCTAAGTCCGGTCCAATCCTTTATGTCATCAAACCACTTTCCGCGGCCAGGCGTTATATACAATACAAGAACAAGAAGAAAATTAGTATAGATTGGTTTTGGCATCCAAAAAAACGTATCTGATTTGAAATGTAGTGAAGTAGTCGATACTTGAGAGAAAGTTTTTGAGTATCATAAAAACACTGACATACTGACATTTCATTGCAGACAAAGCTTTCCCGGCCTATTAAAAACCCTGAACTTTCGCCGTCATGAATCTGGACTAATTGGGACTGGTCTCATTCCGGCCTTATTAAGGTGCAATTATACGGGCCTGATGGACTACAGACATTTTACAAGGGTTGATTTAAATGTAGGTTTTTCTTTTTTTTACGTAAAAGTCTGGTCCTGTGAAGTAATTTAGTTTTTCATTGTTTCGATAATTGTGCCTACCTATCTGCTTAGACTACTGTTTTACGATTTTATTTTATAAAAAAAAAAATACTGATGAGACAGTTATCCGAATTGGATCTTGGCATCATAATAAATGACGCTATTTTTTTTTTTAGTTCCCGATAATTGCAACTCTGGCTGCGTCATAGATCTATAGTAAATTCTTATTATGACCTATTAAATCAACAAATATTTGAAAAAAATATATACTTAAAAGAATGATAATTATTTTCAGCCAGAATTTCTAAAAGAAATATTTTGTAACAACCTCTCTAAATCTGATTATATAAAAAATAATACCGTTATTTCCAGCCAGCAACACGGAGATTTTCAAGTATCGAACACAATACATTCGTTCAACGCCCATAGCAACATGGAAATCACCTTTTGATGGAGTGTCCTCGTTTCGAGTATATTTTGTAACAGATGGCGAGTAGGGTGACTACATAGAGAACTGAAATTTCCTGCATTTTCCTCATTGTTAATTGTTAATAGTTCTGAAGGAATAAGTGCATTTTGAAACGTTAATTATTATATATTTATAACCTAGATTAATATTATAAATGTTGACCTATTGTCTATATACATTTATAATATTGATCTTTTACAAACAAAACTATTCATTAATAAATTCAATGTTAGTACACTAAATACATTTATGATAGTGGTACTTTCATATAACATATATTTAAGATACGAGTTTAATTTAAATGCAGTGGGCGGAAAAGGACTAAAATAATGATGATGATTGTAATTTTTTAAATACAGTAACAAAAAATTTTGTTAATGTAGATAAAGATTAGTATAATCTCATAGTCTCTTCAAAATTATTATCCTCCAAACCATGGTCACCCCAGCACTGCGTCATAATTATAACGTCGTTAAAATGACTGAAATCTGTAAAACAAAAGACTATACGGCTGTTAGCATGGCAGTGCTGTACCCTTCCGCTCTCGTTTCACGAGGGCGTTTATGTTTCTTCAATGTGCTGTAATTTGGGTCGAATATGGTTTGTGAAGCATGAAATAGCAGACAAAAAAAAAGTGTTGTTTTAAATTAAGTATAGATTTGAGTAGCTGCGATGGCGGCGTAGTGGTGGTCGTGCTCGGACTGTGATAGTGATGGTTAAGTCACTTTCGCAATGGTCTGCCATTGGACGGGTGACAAATCATGCTTCGGAGGCCATGTTAAACTACCTAATGAATATTATATAATTCTCATGGCGACGAGCTGTCTATTTACGCTGTTTTTGGCAGTGAATCTTTTATACAGGGATGATCGACGTTGTGAAAGTGTTTGATGTTACCGCTGCACCTGTCCAAGACCTTATTTATATATTTGTACATACTTTAGCTTGCTTTTCGAATTCTATTCAAAAAAAGAACTGAATCAAAATCTTAGTTGTTTTTTATTCTGCACCATCATCAAGCATTTAAACGTCTCAATTGCTAAATCTGCATGACTGGTAAAATTTATTTGATTTAAATTGTTATCGTCTCCCCTCTCTAGTTAAATTTCCCGTTTCCTGCTACGATGAAATACCATTAATTCATTAAATCATTCAAACCATACACATCATTAAACCATAACAAAGAAGTAGCCTGTGTTTACTCCTGAACGTTTCGTCTGTCTCCGTGTCAAATTTCATCAAAATAATAACACAAGAATATATTAACACAACTTTAATTGAACTATTAGAAATCATATTGGTAAACAATTACTGCAGTTAATTAGATTAGATCATTATTTAAAATACTGGAACAACTCATAATTAACTCGTTAACTAACCACATGTGATAATTCTAAATTTTTGCAAAGAAAGGTAGTTTTTTTAAAAACAGGTTTATTTAATATGAAATTCAAATCTCAATTTTCAATTACAAAAATCTGAACATTTCAATCCACAAAATTAAGGAATATAAAAAGAACACGTTTTTACTCTCCGGTAGTCGATGATGAAGTGAAGTGTAGCAGACTTCGTTGCCTCGCAGGTGCGGAACGGTGACATTTTACAATTTGACCGTTGACGTTTGTTGACGTTTCACAATTTGACCGGAAGTGGCGACAACAAAAATCGATCCAGTATCTTTTTAAGTTTATTCATTACGAACAAAAATCAATAATATAAATATTTCCTCTTTATAACATTTCAATATTATATGGATGTATGGATAAACAAAGCGCTGAGTCAATACTCAGTGCTTTGTTAATCCATCCACAGCCAGTCCACAACTGAAACAATCCTTGCTATAAACGTCAGCAAGATTTCGTAGAAAATAAAATGTATAATTGAAGCCGCCCTTGGAGCTACCAGTGCGGCCCCCAGTAAACACCACGATATACGTCTGTTTGGGTTTGCCAGGTTATATATGATTAAATTATTTAATTGTTAAAGTGGACCAACACTTTAACCCTCGTTCGCATGGACGTAAATTCCCTATAGTTATTCATGTCGTAGTTGTTATAAAAGATGCAACTAATTATTGTTTATATAAGTTACAACTTATATATATAAGTTCGCACTAATATATATATAAGTAAGCATCTCGAGGTTTCGCTCCCATGGGAATATCGAATTAAAATGTACTTTATGTCACTTAGATGTAATGTAGATGGTTCATAGTTCTTTATTGCTTTCATTTGGTGTACCTACATTAGATCTAATTGTAACATTGTAAGTGCACATATGGCGTTGCAATTTAATTGTAGTAGTAGTTATATAATATTAAAGCATTATATTATTGTTAATTAATTCATATGATGAAATAAAAACGTGTTGCACTCCGGGAGTGCCGGCAGAAGTGAAAACTTGAATATTACCGTTGTGAAAAAAATTAAGAGATTGTTTGAGTAATTCTAAAGATTCGAACGAAGTCTGGAGTTCGTTTTGTAAGTTTTCCAGGCATCCAATTTTCACCAAAGACATACTCTCCTTGTTAGGACGAATAAAATTAACCTACTTGGATGGATTTATATAGTTTTAAGAGTTAAAACCAATCAAAAGGCAAGAACAAATTAAGATACACCATCAACATTAGTAATTATCAGGTGTCACCTAACATAATTCTCAATTTGAGACTTATGTTCGTAACGTTCGTTCTTAACGTTCAGCATTTTTCAACCGAGATCAGCTTAATTTGCCGATGCGGCAATCTATCTGAGAGTCCAGGAGATACAATAAGGAGAACACAGAAGATAGGCTCCTTGTTTGCCTGTAGAAACGTACGTTGATTAAATAAATACATATGGACAAATCACACATATTATGTTAGCCACAAAGTGTGTTGTTGAGGCATGATCGAGTTATGGGGCACTCACTAAACGATAATATATTTTATAAAATATATTATGATAATAATAAAGCCCAATCTGTTCACATTATACCTATAGTATTGTCTTCAACTGGCATTATACCTACATCACTGAAACACAGCTTGAACACCTTAGACATACCAGATTATACACTCTCCTTGATCCAGAAGGTGGTAATACTAAATACGTGCCGAATCACACGTAAATTCCTAACTTCGTCTACCCTCACGTCTACCTTCAGCATATAAAACTTTTCCCTCTTACGCTTGGCTTCGGCTCGCGTATGAGGCGTATACCCTTTTTTATTTTTATTTTAAAAAAAGGAGAAAGCATTTATAAAAGTATAATAATAATTATCCTTTTACTAAATAATTTGTTTTATTAGTTTTAATTTCTTTTCTTTTAGTATTGTAGAATAATGTACTATATTAATATGATTGTTGTGTACATAAATGAACCAAACAATATACAAGATCCAGGTTTATATGAAATATATCATTTTTTATCTTGACCTGATCGAAGATCGAACCCGGGACCTACAGTAGCACGTGTCGTCAAAAATATATATAGGCCTCTATTTGGGCTTCCTGCCCTCACAAGGGCCATGCGTCTGAACTCGAATCGAATCGAATCAACCTATTATCAAATTTGTATACACAGCGCACAGCGGCTTGTGATAATGGCAGTTAAGAAAATTGTAAATATTATTTATTCATTTAGGAAAAATATGGGTACTTTTCTGCCAGTTGGAACTAATACTTTATTAAAATGGTAGTGTAGGTAGGTAGGTATTAGCCACAGCGAAATGGTTATGAATTTTGATGTAACTTCAACTGTGCTATCACATCTTCAAAGATAAAACTAAGAGTGTTCACATAAATACATAGCTACCTAAATATGTTATCCTTCTGTACCCTATATGATGTAGGCAGAATTGAACCCTCACCATCAATTTCCCATGACGTGTGACGTGTGCTGCGCCAAGGTGAATAAATTACTACAGTTTGAAGTGAGGAATATTCTCACTGACAAGTTTTACAGTTTATGATCTTGAAATAACTCTCTGTGTTGGGGTGAGGTTCCGCCTACGTACGATATCTTACGAGGCGACTAAGGGATTATAGCCTTTGTTATGATTCACATAGGATTGACGTTAGACACGAGTCTGATTATAAAAACACAGCTAAATCTTTAAATTTTTAGGGTGTATTTTTATGCTGACCGGTGACACAGACTCAGAGAGAGAGATATCGTGAAACTTTCAATAGTTGGCGTTTGTTTTATCAGTCAGTAGGAAAAATCTTAAGGGCCAAATAGCATTAATTAATAAAAATATATTTTTTTTAATTAATAAAAATAAAATATGAACAGTCAATATCATTTAATTCTCATCCATTTCCTGCACGTTATTATGCAAGTACATTTTTATTTTAAAGTATTTTTTACCCATTTTCATCCGCTAAAGAAGTTAGTCGATAAGATCATTTCACAAGCATTCGATGGAATGAAATAAAATAAATTCACCATTAATATTTAGATTGTTAATAAAATACTATACAAATAATAATATTACATAATTAAAGCCAAACTTAAGTTTAAGCGCAGTTGGTACAGGCATCTTCAGAGTCTTGAATTGTTATAATTATTGTCGTGCTTAAGATTAAGTATTTTATTTAAAAGCCACGTATATCTGAAAGAGAAATCAAAAGTTAGTACAGTCAACGGCACATCAAGTTACCCCGCATGAATCTCTATGGCGCGGTAATAGCGACGAGTTTGCAATGAATTTACGTAGGTTGGTTTTTCACTGTCACCAAACTCAGAAGTGCGTAGTTTGTATGAGAGTTTTTATTTATCACAAGGAAAAACGAGCACACTCAGAAAGCACCAGCAATATATGTTTTCCGCCAAAGTTTGGCGAACTGTTTGCCGATGGTGAATAGCCGGCCAACGAAAGCAAGGTAAATATTACACCGTACAGTAAAGTACATGCGTAGTATCAACTTGATTCAACAGATGGCGTGGAAAACAATTTCCCAATTTCCCCAGAAGAAACTATTAAATACTATAGTATAGAAAATATTTCAAGAGATTTTTTTACAAGATTTTATTATCATTATGATCACTGTAAAAATCAAATTTCAGCTGAATTGGCTGAGGATATTGTTACTCCATAATTTTGGTAATATACATACATTGCAAGCTTGTTTAAATATTATAGACGCTGCCGACTTTAGAGCCAAGTCCGTCGAGACGTTGATATCCGTCGACGGATAGCGCAGAAATTGTGTAGCCCTAATAGAAAACAAGCGAACACAATGGAGCCACAACGCGCTGCGTCGTGACGGGCACGATGTAGTAGACCTATTTATTTTCATTTATTTGTTAGATGTCTCAAATTGTTTTAAATAGTATCTATTTTGCTACTCTGACGAAAAGTAATTACTACTGCCTGCTACAAGGGTGCCTGTACACACAACACTGCAATACGGTTATTATTAACAAGAAGAAGGTTACCTGAACGATAATAAGCAGGTAGTTGATGCTCAGGTCAACCAAATCCAGTGGTAAACTCAGGTCTATAGAGAGAATCATGCCGCTCAGATACCTTGGTCTTTGAGACCTCACGCATGAGAGGAGCTGGCGCGTCGCCTTGTGTTGTGATGTGATTGCGCCTGGAGGTAGGTGGACATATTAGTGTCAGGGTATGATTGTGTATGCGAATTTGTTGTCATATATTTTGATTCGTGTCTTATATCTTTTTTTTCTGCCAGCACTCGATCACAATCATCGAGTTGTTTTTAATAAAAATACATGGTTTAAAAATATACAATAAATTAGAGATAAAAACCGGTCAATTGCGAGTTGAACTCGTGTGAAGAGGGTTGTGTACAATTTATAGAATTCTTATAGGTTTTCCTTCCTACAAGCAATGAACTATTATATTTCGATTTTTTTTTTCAAATTTTAAGTTCAGTGATTTTGGAGACGTCAGCAAGTTCCATTTTTTCAAACACAAGTCAAATTAGAATATGCGTCGGCAATAGCGGCGAATTTACAATTATTTTGGATAACCTGATATGTTATTGACTGTACATGCGCGCAGGGATATAGGCTAACAAATAACAGCGCCGATTTTGTTATTTGCTAAATTAGATCCAATATTTGAACTATGAATAGGCTGTGTAGACGTAAGCTTCATTTTGGCTATTATTAGGTTAGGTTCTATATACTATATTCTAACCACTATACTCTATCTTTTTCATAATCGCAGTATCTTTCATATTAGGGTCAGCGTAAAAATAAACCATAATATTTTGAAGGTAATTTTACATCTGGCTCCGCCTTCAACCCTCCATGGTATTAATACCTATCTGGCGTCAAACTTTAATAATAATAATGTTATCATAGTATATAATATTAAAAAAGACACTTTAAAAAAATCTATTCAGCATGCACCTCAAAATAAAATAAAGGCCCTTTCATAATTGATTCAAAATAAAAACAAAAAAAAACAGATAAATTAGCACAACATATCACGGGATCCAATGTTGCTATTCATAATTGGTGCACATAATAGGCATTCATCAGAAAATCATCCTTATTACCTTTGGAATACAGCGCCAGCCTGCTCGCTAGTACGAACGAGAGGTTGTTGCAAATAGTTTTGGTCTCAGCTGCGGTTGCGCACAGCACCCATAGCGAATATAGAGCCTTCGACTCGCGCCAGATCAACACTATGGCTAGGCGAGGTATCTAAAAGTATAATACAAATACCCTTTATTGCATATAATACAAGGTTAGGTACAACATTGATACAACAATATACAACATGATATGCACAAAAGACGGCCTTATCGCTATGAGCGAAACTGGATGGCCCAGGATTGATATTGTTGGCGTAGACGGAAACATGCGTACACCCAACAGTGGGTCACGGAGGGCTACAGATGATGATGAGTATTAAACACCAAAACCTAAGGCTGTTCCGAAATGATAGTAGTTTGTAGCTTGGTGTCAACATTTGTAGTGATAAAATGTAAAATCAATGCTTTCACTTTGAACATTAGTATGCTAGGAGATCAAAATTTTGTATATATTTCTATTTACTTATATAAGTGATTAAGTTATTCTTACACCCTTGTTTGCCTGAAGATTTAGTTCTTATATAACAATACAAAGATCTTACCATATCTGGATCAGCGACGATCAATACGACAGTGTAAATAACTGTAGTCAGTAGTGTGGATGTTAACATTAACAATATCTAGAATAAAAAGAGAAGTGTGAAAAATATAGACTACAAAATATAGTCCCATTCATTGTTGAACAGAAATTGTTACTTTTTTACCGCTTTATTCTATAAGTTTAGCTTTTTGCACTTCTTTTTGTCGTCGTGCAGTCGACGTGCAGTCTGTGGGCAAGGTATACTAAGAAAGCTTACAACGCCCTTCGCATTCAATATAACAATGCGTTCAGGCTGCTGAGGTTGCTTTGCTACTGTAGCGCATCTGGGATATTCGCGGATGGTTTTTACATAATTATGCGAAATAAATGTGCATCCCTTGTGCGCAGGATGCGGGACAGCAGGGACAGCATCCTCTCGTAACAATAATAATTTAATTTATTACCGTAACAGTAAATTCTTCACTCAAATTCAAAGCAGTAATTAGAACATGTCTATAGATCTTCCAACCCGTAAATATTGGCAGTTGGTCTATATCTGATAACCTCAGATTAATCCCTTTATATAATATGCTGTAAAAGGCCATCTCTGCATCGTGAGCAGCTGTAGCAACACACAAAACTATTACGGCACTAGCGCTATATACAACAGATATCGTTCCTGCAACATCCAGAATTGATGAAATAACTCCTACAAAAACAGTCTTGGATACCAAAGCTTCGATACGTTTCATATATCCATTATCAATGCCACATTTTTCGTCCAATCTGGTTACGGAGGTTAAGGAGTTTCTATTTCTTGCTGCTATGGATAAATATACCACTTCGCAGCAGACTACTATTTGTAAAGACAGGATACTGATATTATGATGATTATTTAAGTAAATGTCGTATGAGATAGTAGAAATGAGAATCGAGACAACGAAAAAGAAAATTAAATTACAAAAGTTTCTATTTTTAGAATTGCTGACGAGATAAGATCGATTGACGCAGAAGAAATTTTCTAATATGACCAATTTTTTGAAAGTACTTATTGTGTTTTTAGTGGAATACATTATTAAAATGTTTGTAATTTTGATATATTTACAAAATGAGTGTCTATTAATGAAGAAAGTGATAATATTGTTGAAACACGTCTCGATGTTGAATGCTTTACACTGTTATGGTGTCATCTATGTCGTTGTTATTAGATTTATGATTAATCCATTTTATGTCATTACGGGCCTCAGAGGAACGGAAAATTAATTTAGAAAGTGAACCGAAATTACGTTTAATATTATATATTACGACGACATTGAATCATAGGTTTAGATCAAAGTAGATAAATAATGCTTATATTGTTTTTATATGCGAGATTTTATATAAAAACTAGCTTTTGCCCCCGGCTTCGCCCGCCTGAATTTCATAGCAAAATCTCAGTAATTTTTTTATCGCATATTTAGCGGGATGAAATGTATCTAAGTTTCCTACAGGACCCTCCTCATTTTCCGGGATTAAATGTCTATAAGATGTTAACCCGGGATTCTGAGGCATTTTTGATTCATAATTAGTTTTTCAATTATCCTACGGGAACTTGACCATTTACCGGGATGAAATGTATCTAAGATGTTAACCCGGTATATAACATACCAAATTTCAAATTGGTCCAGTAGATTTCGAGTGATGCGCATTCAGACAGACAGACAGACAAAAATTTCCAAAACTATATTTTCGTCATTTATATCAGTAACTAAGTATATTCCATGAAGAATTTAAAAAAAATATCCAATGTACAAATTTGGCCTTTCAATTTTCTTAACCAAGAATTTCATGGGAAGTGCAAGACTCATTTTTGAATTCATATTTGCTAAATTCAGTAGCAAATGTACCAAACATTTATGAGGGAAGTATAAAACCCAAAATCCCAAAGAAGCAGAGCCGCAGAGCACAGATAGTAAAAATATAGTATACACTTTACTTTTTGCTTTTAGTCAGCAAAAATTTCAGTATTTTCATGCGAGAGCTGAAGTCGAGACGATAAAAAAGACTGAACAAAATGGACTCGTATGGTAATTTTATTAGGAAACGCCACTTTTATGCTGATATAGTAAAAACTGATCAAAGTCTTTGGGAAGTATTCGTAAATATCGAATCCAATTATATATGTAAAATACGTTGAAATCTTGACTCACTTCCTCATTTCAAAATTAAAATCTCATTCTTCAACAATATTGCAGTGATCACTGACCTGCTTATATTTGCCGTCTTATACTCTCATATTATAAATGCGAAAGTTTGTGAGGCTGTATGTTTGTATGTTATTTGTTACTCTTTCACGTAAAATTTACTGGGTGGATGAATTGTAATGAAATTTGGTACATGGATAGAATTATAACCTGGAATAACACATAGATTAATGTTTATCTCGAAATTCCCGAGAGCGAAGCCAAGGAGCGCATCTAGTACCTTAAATACATGTGAAGAAAATACTACTGACACAGATTTTCTTTATAAAATATATTCCTTAGAATATTTACATTATGAAAGTGATTGTACGGGCGGTAAATATTCCGCCCGCGCTTGTTCCGCGTTTCGCGTCTCTTGCAGGCGCCGAGATTTACATCTCAAAGCTGATGTTTATCTGCTGTTGCCGGGCTTAGCCTGCGACTGTAGGTGTTTTAAACATGGACGATCATTTTGTTTTCTAGTAAACATGGGGTAAAACTTCAGTTGACATTTCCACCTACTGGTTTTTGTTGAGTTGCTTCTCTCTTTTATCTTAGAGTTTTCCAAGCAGTCTCCGCCAACATTGAGCGTTGGAGTTCAGAGAACGATTTTCTATCTTTTTTATCCCATGCTTCGCACGATTCTTCGGCATCCTTTGGCACGCATATCATCCTTAATTAAGCCAGAATTTCTAGGTCCTTGATTGAAGTTTTACTTTTACTACCAGTTCAAAAAATCGAATTAGAGACTATAGTCTAACGAAGACTGACATCAAAACACAATACAAAATTGCAAAATTATCAATGAATCCTAACGTTTTTTTGCTTATAAATTAACGACTACAGTAACTTGAAGTTTAGACAAAACATGTATAGAGAGATAATGCCAAAATAATGTACCATAAATAAAGCTAAACGTCACTCCCAAAAACCAGTTTTAGCCGGTCTAAAGCGGTTAATGTATGTTTTGTCGCAACAATTAGCTCAAAACTCGAGTTTCATAGTGGGCTAAAAGTTTTAAACTATTGGGTGGGGTCTAAACAACCGCGCCACCTACGTTTGCACTACCGTTTGCCCGCAACTTTGTCTGCGTAGATTTTAGATAGAAATGTATTATAATGTTTACTACAGCGCGATATACGATTTATTTGTCGATGAACCCACTTCATAAAATTATCTGTTCGCCAATATTGTGCATAGTGGTAACTTCATTTGTTTCTCAAGTCGGTTAAATCGATATTAACTAGATAATGCCGAAGTAAAAATAACTTCCAAAGGAAACGGGCTTCAAGAAGTTTTCGGCGTAGACTATGTCTGTACATAGGATATTAAATAAATTTAATTATAGGCGGTCTTTATGGGAGTAACAGAAGCAAAATCAATATTTGTTTTTGTTCGGTTCGGGAAATTTGATGAACTTAAAATTTGGATTGAAATGAATGAAAAATTATTTAATCTAATGAGCCACTCGTGTCATGCAATGATTGTTCAACTAAATTTTGCCTAAAAACAAAACATCATAACTTTATGGCATTACTATATGCTACATATAACATAATAATATCCGAGTTCCGTGGCCAAAACATGCATACAATATTTCCCTATGGACGACAAAAACCAATTTCGGCAGACCTCTACCCCTGGTTTTAATACATATATAAACGGTGGTTTGTTATGCGGCGGAAGAAAACTATTTTTTAGGGTCCGGTACTCAAAGAGTAAAACTCGGCTGTCCCTCCATCTGTCTGTCAGCAGGCATGATCTCCGAAACCGTGAGAGACAGTTGAAATTTTCACAGCCATATAACAACAAAAAAAAAAACAAACAAAACAAAATAAATATTGAAGGAAGTTCCCATAAAATAGACGCGATATTTTGTTGATTTTGAAAATGAAAATATCTTCATCGTTAAGCGTCGGAACCTTTCGTACGCGAATCGATTCGCACTTGGCTGGTTTTATTTTCGAAAAATGTTGTATGATCATTTTGCATCAATAATCTCGCTTATCTCTATAATATTCTACATTATTCGCCGTTCTATTGCCTATATAAATGACCATAATAGTCTTGAAGAAGCCCTTTGACCAAAATAATAGTAACAAATTCTCGCCATCATATTCTACAAAGCAGTCAGTGAATGCTTGAACGAAATCACACATAATGCGATAAAGTCGAGTTGTATGGACACGTGTCACGGTGTGACGTCACGATTATGACGTCATCACGAGTGCTCATCGGAGCGGAGAGCCTGATAAGGGTGGCATACGGGGATGAGAAATTATTTTTTTCTGGTAAATTCTTAACTATCACACAGTTCGTAAATTATACAAGTTTTTTTTTTGTAAAAATGTCAATTTTGAACCCCGTCGCAAAAAGAGGGGTGTTATAAGTTGACCGCTAAGTGTGTTTTTCTGTCTATCTGTCTGTCTGTCTGTGTACGTGGCACCATAGCTCATCAACGGTTTAACCGATTTGGATGCGGTATTTTTTATTTGATAGTTAATTTAGTTAATTTTTATGCGGTAGTTCTTAGGTATGTTTGATCAAAATTGGTTCACTTTACATACGTACGTTTTCCACAAATCTTTGTCGAGGGCACATTTACCTAATAATCATTTCGACTCCACATAAAGCTTATACAAAAGTAGGTACGAAACCATAATTTTGGCAGTAGACCATATAGTACAGTTTACCAAACGTGGTATCGCGTTCCATTGCTTGTTTCCTTGCGGTAAAAAAGCTCACGCACACACCACGCAGTGTACGTTCATTTTTATAGGCATCTGTCCGAGTTCGTGTGGCTGTGTGGAGCCGGCATACGCAAAACGACTAAACAATGTGAAAGGCTGTTTACTGCGGTTTATTGCTTACAAATCCTCCGAAAAGATTCATTTTAGGGCGCATAGATGGCGTGTAATGAAATAAACATATTGCTTTTGGATGCATATAAGATACCTAATAATAATCTATATCAACAACAGATTGAACAGATCGACAAATATTTTCGATTGCATGCCATGACTTATATTTCCAATTTACATTTTGAAAATGTTAGGGGTTCTTTATAATTCTTTTTGAAGGTTGTGTTGGTACTGTATAGTGAAATACTAATACGAGTATTTATCTGCTAGTTACTGAATAATAGTCCTACAGCAGTAGTAGGAATAGGCCAATTCGGTTTGTTCTTGTTTTATATTGTTGCAAATTTAGCCATGAGCCATGTAACATTTTTATTATATAATATACATATAACAATATTGTTTTAGCCTTCGAAATATTAAGTTAATATATAAATGTATTGACAAATTATTATTAATAAATTGATTATAGATATGGGCAAACACGTCAGAATTGTTACGAATCTGCTAAGAAGCTATCAAAACAAACCAGCGGAATTACAATTCCTCGCAGTTCGATTAATCGAACCTACAGAAAAAAATTTAGTCCGATCTGTCGAAAGGGAGTCGGACTACGTGGCCGGAGCAAAACTTACAACCGTAGACAGTGAATTCAGTTTAATCGTTTTAAAAATCACAATGACCATCTTCTTGACTTGGTTCTGTCTTCTATAAATGAACTAGCTGTCAAAAACGTAGATCCTTTACTAAAGCTGGAAAATCATCATCCATCTATAGTTATCGACCTTGATTACCGTATTCGTGAACCTAACTCTGTTAAAATGAATCGTAATCTTTTAAAACCCAATTTTCATAAATGTAATTTTGTTGCTGTCAGAAATTATTTAAGTAAAGTGAACTGGCATGAACTCTTAGATGACTTAGACCCTGATAGTGCTGTTGAAGCCATGTATGTTGAAATTAATTCAGCTATTTGTTTATTTACTCCTCTCAAAAAATGTAATCCACATCAATACCCGTACTGGTTTAGCTATCCTCTCATTAGGTGTCTACGTGAAAAGAAAAAATACCATGACTTATACAAAAAATTTGGCAATCCACGGGATTATGATACTTACAAATTGTTGAGAAGTCGTAGTAAACGTTGATTGAATCATGCTACAAGACAATGCAAGAAGAAGTAGAGAACCATATTGATAAAGACATTAAACAGTTTTTCAAATTTGTTAATAGCAAAAATCAAGTATGGGTATTCCGGATTCGATGACATATGGTGATAGTACTGCTTCAACGCCTAAAGAAATTTGTGATTTATTTGCTTCATATTTTTCATCAGTTTATGAAAAGCCTAGTGCTGGAAAATCTAATTATGAAATCGATGACAGACATAATCTCACACTCCCACACATATCTATTAGTAGAGATGATATTATAGATAAAATTAAAAAACTGGATAGTCATAAAGGACCAGGCCCTGATGGAATTCCATCATTTTTTATTAAAGCTTGTAGTGAGGAGCTCAGTTTGCCATTGTGGATAGTATTCAATAAGTCACTCAAGGCCGGTATCTTCCCATCTACTTGGAAAAACGCCCTAATAATTCCAATACATAAGTGTGGAGATAAAACTAAATGCGATAACTACAGACCTATAAGCATATTATCGTGTATGGCAAAAATTTTTGAATCTATTGTTTACGATCATTTATACAATCACATGAAGCCACTCATATCTGACCATCAACACGGTTTTGTCGCTGGCAGGTCAACAGTCAGTAATTTGCTCGTTCATAAAAGTTTTATCTGTCAAGCTTTTGCAACTCGGCGCCAAGTTGATTCGGTCTACACGGATTTTTCAAAAGCGTTTGACAAAGTCGACCACATAGTACTTGCTGCGAAATTGGAAGCATACGGAATACATGGTAATTTGTTGAGGTGGATTATATCATATCTTTATAGACGGAGTCAGATCGTTGCAGTAAAGGGCTTCCTATCTGAACCAGTAACTGTCACATCAGGCGTACCACAGGGATCTCATCTTGGGCCATTACTATTTATCATATTTATCAATGACTTGTTGGACAATATTTCAAGTGAAGTCTTGCTGTATGCTGATGATGTGAAACTATTTCGTATTGTCAACGATATTGATGACTGTCTTAAATTGCAAAAAGACCTAGATAATATCAATGAGTGGTGCTCTCGCAACAATATGCATTTAAATGTAGACAAATGTTTTTATATAACCTTTACAACAAAAAAAACTCGCTTTCAGTACGTCTATCATATCAATAATCACTTTTTGACAGAGAAGAGTGTTGCTAAAGATCTGGGTATATATTTTGACTCAAAATTAGATTTTAGGCATCATTTTAATCAAATAACAAAACGTGGATATCAACTTGTCGGTTTTATTTTACGTAGTATGAAATATTTCAAAAAGCCTTTTACTCTGATCTATTTATTTAATGCCTTGGTAAGATCCATACTTGAATATGCCTCTGTCGTTTGGTCGCCTTATTATGATGTGCATTCTTCAAATATTGAAAGAGTTCAGAGATGTTTCCTGCGGGGTTGTTGTCATAAATTTGGATTGAGCCGTATGTTATCATCATATAATGAAAGAGTGGAATACTTTGGGATCACTAAAATGGATAAGCGCAGGCAATTCTTTGCGCTAACATACCTGCACAAAATCATTCACTCCTCCATCGATTGTCCTAAATTATTAAGTTTAATTAACTTCAATGGTCGATCTCGCGTACGCAATCCGCGTATTTTCCGTCTTGAGGTTTACAAAAATAACACCTCGTTTTTCAATCCCATCGCCAGGATGTGTCGAGATTTCGATGAGCTGAGACATGGTAACGCTGATCTTGACATTTTTAACCCTAGTCTATCTCAGTTTAAAAAATCTTTAAACATAGCATTGAATATGTGATTGTCATGATCTTTCTGTTTTTTTGTATTATATATTTATAGATATATATGTATCTTTTATGCGTATGTATTGTTTATACGTCTTTACTTATATAATATCAATTTATTCTACTGTATAGATTTAGGCTTGCTTACACGAAATTTATTTTGTTCTTCTGTGTACACTTTATTGGATTATAGATTAGTTTGATAATTATTGTTAAGTCAATATTCTGTACTTCATTGTCTGTAATCTGTTTGTGTGCCTTTTAAATAAAATAAATAAAATAAAATAAATAAATTCATAGTGATGTGGGTACGTATGCATATCGACAAGTGAATTCATAGTACCTATGCATATCGACAATTTATAATCGCGCTCGAGAGTAGTGAAGTGAGTGTAGAGCAATTTGTATGCTAATATCGACGGTACTCCGCTTTATGGCGTGGTCTAATAGATAAGTGATAGCGATACATGTTCAACTTTTATTTATATTTAAAAAAAAACATTTATTCAGACGTTTTTTGTACTTTTAGATCTGCTTGTAAAGTAACTTGTACTTGCGACTTTATTAATGTAAACAAACAGTTTTTATTAAAAACGTAGTAATTAAATTTAAAAATACAGTATTGTTTTACAATATCCAATAGTCATTTCAGCTTTCTACGCTCATTAATTCTAAACGGATTGCATTGAGAAGTATTTTGGTGTGAAGGTAGCTGGAAAGCTGGAGAGTAACATGTCACTTTTTGCCACGGATAGTGGCGGGCATTTATGTACGTATATACTAGCTTTTGCTCGTCAAACTTTGTCTTGGACCAAGACCGGTGAAAATATAAGGGGAAGACCTTTGCCCAGTAGTGGGACACGTCATTTAAAGACAAAAAAAAACTATTGCTCGTGGATCCGGGCAAAACCGACTTTCTTTCACCATTAGAAAGGTACATTACCCAAGATTGTTATAAATATATAAAGTTCCGACGGGAGCGAAGCCCCGGGCAAAATCTAGACTATACTATTATTATAAAGAGGTAAGCGTTTGTGAGTTTGTATGTTTGAGGCGGGTAATTTCCGAAACTACCAAACTGACTTCAAAAATTCTTTCACCATTAGAAAGGTACATTATTTAAGATTGTTATAGGCTATATTTTATCTTAAAATTCTCACGGGAGCGGAACCCCGGGCAACATCTAGTTATAAATAAATGTGATCCGCGACATCGCTCAAATTGTGCCCTCCATTTGAAGATAAACTTTGTTCGCTGGTCATACATTTTACCCGCTGAGTTATTGCCTACTAACTTATTAAATGAAATTTTGTATTTCCACATTTTTAGCAATCAGTGAAATTAATTATGTAAACGAATACAACGATATTTTGTCTTTAGGATTCTAAGCTGCATTTTGGATTAAAATGGTCCTGATTTATTGCGTATTACTTTTAAATAAATAAATATATTAGGACGAATCACACAGATTGAGCTAGCCCCAAAGTAAGTTCGAGACTTGTTTTATGGGATACCAACTCAACGATATTATATTTAATAATAAATATATATAGATATATAGATCAACATCTAAGACCAGGGCCAATCAGAAAAATATCATTTTTTATCATGACCCGACCGGGGCTCGAACCCGGGACCTCTCGGTTCAGTGGCAAGAAGTTTACCACTGCTCCACCGAGGTCGTCATAATCGACATTTTAAAACGATACAATTCTAACAGTAGTCTAAATTATGTCGATAGCTGGTCTTCCCTTTCACTCCTGCATAGCCTCTCCTTCTCTTGGTATAGGGCATATCTAAGGAGGTAAAAACTTGGTCGACTCTTTCTAATGCGGCGTTTCTTATTATTTATTTTACTATTTACTTAATCACAAATCAAGTTTTCGATTTAGAGTACACTATCCATGATTGCTATTGATTGCATTTGATTTCAAAATTCCCACAGGAGCGAAGCCCCGGGCAACATCTAGTATATGCATACATTTTAAATCTGCATATGATTTAAGATTTGTATTATTGATAATATATATTTACGTAGTCCTAAAATTCTCTCGTCCTTTTAAAAGTCGATGTGCTCACGTTGCTCCGAAGTGTAGTAAATATGTAAATCCTGATCTGTCGCCGACACGCTTCTATTTAATATACAGGGTGCGCTGGGTGCATCGATATACAGACAAATAGATTATGGGTGTATGTATACTCAACCGATTGATAGGCCAGTTGCCTGAGTATAAAATTTACCTAAATACCTATCGCCGGTTGACTGTAAGAGATCCCTACATGGGACAAGTCCGCCATTGTATAATGTATGTTTCTTGTATTAATTTTGATTAATGTACTTATTTGCAATAAAGTTATTACAAACAAACAAACAAAATTTATAACATAATGAGACACGATATCAATTGTCACAATAATTGATAAATTTTATCTGTAGTGAGATTTAGTTTTTTTTAGTTATACATAGTATAAAACAAACTTCCCGTTGCCTGTCTGAACCTATATAATGATTAGATATTTCAAAGTACTCAACTGATTTAGATGGGTTTTTGTATCACTCAAGAGGAAGGTTTGAAGTGTTGTAGGGTAGTTGTGAAAATAATACCGCGTGCAAACTTCAGACGTCGTCATTGCGCGTCGAGCAGGACAGGTATATGTGTGACAAGGAAAGTATTCGAGTTCGTGCGTTGTGTTGTTATACTCGTTACAGTGTATAGGTAATTTATCGCGGTTTTAGCCAGGCGAAGCCAGACGTGTCGCTAGTTAAAGTATAATTGAAATGATTTCATTCACAATGAGGTTTAATATCAGGGAGGCGACAGGTTGCGAAATCACAGAGGAATCTTCAAAATTTTAAAGTTATTTTGTACGCTAACATCACAGCTTCGCGGCATCATAGCTCCGAATGCAACCGGGTACATGCTGAGATGTGAGAAAGAGAAATGTAGGATCTAGTTGGATATTTGTCAATGGTAGGCTGTTCTGCGAATAATGTCCATACGAGGGGTGTCAGAAAACGATTCTTTAGATAACATATCGATATTTATCCCTATCCTTACATATTATAAAACAAAGTCACCTGCCGCGTCTGTCTGTCTATCTGTCTGTCTGTTCGCGATAAACTCAAAAATGAGTGCGCGGATTTTCATGCGGTTTTTGCCAATAGATAGTGTGGTTCCTGAGGAAGATTTCGGTGTATAATTTATTATGTTTTTACCCGAGCGAAGCCGGGACGCGCCGCTCGTATTATAATGTGTTCTACTTTAACTGCAGATAGTGTTGCTTATCGGTCAGTAAGCAATGTCGATCATTAATATTAATAGATACAAGTTTGTTAACAAGGTAACTATAAATAGATGTAAAATTTATACAAATTTATAGGTTTCTCCGGTTTCTCATGTTAGTTTTCTACGGGGTTTCTTGACTAATGCTCTGTGTGACTGTGGGGCGGTTCAATTCATGACTCATCTGATGATTTGCTCGAACTGACCCCTATTGCTCCATAGAAGATCTAAATGAGGCCAATGAAAAGGTACTTGCCGTGACTACATACTGAGAGGTTACCCAATCACATTGCGCCGTTGTGACGCAACGACAACTACACTGCAAGGTGATTGGTTCGATGCGTCTCACTACGAATCGATTCGATGGTGAGAAGTGAAATACAAATCCGCACTTCACCCGCTGGTCTAAATTAATATAATTGTTTTACTTCGACTTGAGAAGAAAAAGAAGAAAATTCCAGAATTATATTCAATCAATAGCATATTTCGAAAAAAGAAACAAATATGGCGCCTCTTCAAATGGAAACAAATAGTCAACTCAGTATGACTGATGCCGGCCATTCGCTTACTACAGATACGGATGTCTTTTGCCCATAAATCAGGGGGGGGGGGGAAACCGTTATAAATTTTTCGGTCAAGGAATTGGTCGGGTCTTGATATATGCGGGTGCTTTGTAGGCCTCTTTATAGGACACGACGTGAGGGCAGCACACGTGACCGGGACGACCTTTTTTTGGAGGTTTTATTTTAGTGCTCATTTTTCGCGACTGAATACTTGGCAAACATTTATATTATCAAGATAATTTTCTCCACCTTAATCAGGCTAAAAATATATTGGATATTGTAAGACAATATTTATTTTATTTAATTTTTTTATTTTGTTTATTAAGGTTTACCAACATTCGTTTATATCTATATTTATTCGTTTATATCTATATATATTCATTTTTTATTACCTATTAAAAGGTATCTATTATTTGTTCTGATGAAAAAAAAATATCGTGAGAAAATCTGCATTCTCAATAGTTTATTATCCATTGTGTGAAATAGAGAAGGCAATGGCAAACCAATGAATTAAAATTGCCAAGAAAGTCGTTGTGTGTGTTTCATTCCATTTAATGACTATGACACTTAATGACTCAGCCATGAAGAAAACGAATATAATAATAATAACAAACAATATATATATATATATACCCCTTTTGACTATTAAAAATCGTAACATGTAAACGCACCCGCACCTACTCAACGGGCCCTGGATTTATGTGTAGCAATATTAGACTTGATGAAACCGGCTGGACGGACGCAAAACTGTTTTTACGTACTTTACGGCCGAATATCTAGTGGATGTTGATTTGTGGGCCATGTTTATGGCCCAATGGATTTTATGGCTATTGCTTACCTTCTACCTATTTGAAGGTAAATAGGGTAAAGCGGAGATGTTTTGAAGCAAGTCTTCGTTTCGTGTTAACATTCTTTTTTGCGGTTGTGATTTTATAACCGGCCGCCTGTTTGACGTTAACCCGCCTTGGGCATGCTATTATTGCCTGTGAACTGCCTATAGATATATCACAAAAATTATCACAGCGTGCTGAGACTTATTCCATTTCAAATAATCTAATTGTACTAATATTATAAACACGAAAGTTTGCGCGGATGTATGTTTTTTTCTCTTTAACGCAAAATATACAGGACCGATTGTTATGAAATTTGATACACGGGTAGAATATAACCTGAAATAATAGGGTACCTTTTATCCCGAAATTACCACGGGAGTGAAACTCTAGGGCGCAGCTACTTTACAATACAATACAATACTCTTTATTGCACCAAAAGCGAAGTTTACAATAATGACAAAGACCAAACGCGTAAAAAATTCAGGAGTTTCAACAAATTATTACATCAACCAAATCAAACCGACGGAACAATCACTAGATCTACCATACATCTGAGTACCATTCAATTCGTCCGGGTGTTAAATTCAAAGATAATCGGGAATGGGTGATGCTCAGTGCAATCAACATTATCTCGGAAAAGGTTTTCTTACGACTGCAGCACACGAGATACTTTGCGTGTAATCCTAACGTATTATAAACGAGTCTTATGCCACGTCTGTCTATCTGTCTGTTCGTGATAAAGTCAAAACTATTGCACGGATTTCCATGTGGTTTTCACTAATTGAAAGCATGATTCCTGAGGAAGGTTCAGGTGTATAATTTATTATATTTTTATCCGTGAAAAGCCGGAACAGGCCGTTAGTAAAATACAAGTCTCTCTCTCATCGTCACGTATTTAAGATATCATTTTAGTCTGTGACGCTCAGAAGCTCGGAGAAAAACATTTTTTAATTTTGAAGATTCAGCTGTGCGTTTATAACCTGCCGCCTGCCTGACCCCAACCAACTTTGGGAATGCCGTTGCTGTAATCACGGATATTGCACCCGCCACAGCTGTTGTTGTCAAGGCTTTCTATCCTTAGTCATCTTACATGACTTCTTCAGGAAGATATGTAGTGGTTCTGTTGTAGGTCGGGAACCACTCGTCACACGTAGAGTACCTGAATTAATGGCTCTGTGGTTTTTTGTCGTAAAAAAGACTGAAATAGATATCATTAGTCTTAAGAATTCCAAATAAATTATAAATAAATAAATAATGTATGAACAAATCACACAGATTGAGCTAGCCCCAAAGTAAGTTCGAGACTTGTGTTATGGGATACTAACTCAACGATACCATATTTTATAACAAATACATATATAGATAAACATCCAAGACCCGGGCCAATCAGAAAAAGATCATTTTCCATCATGACCCGACCGGGGATCGAACCCGGGACCTCTCGGTTCAGAGGCAAGCACTTCACCACTGCGCCACCGAGGTCGTCATTCCAAAGGTTTAATTAAAATATTTTGATGAATCCGTTGTCTTGAAACGACTGGTATTGTGAAGCCACTCGATCCCTATGTCTGACGTATAAAACACAGTCATAAGAAAAAAATACATAAAGTAATTTTCTGGTATATATAGGCAGGAGGTTGTTGACACTTGAAAATTTCAAACTAAATCAAACCAATCAAGCAAGGAAAATGCAAGTTGCTGATAGCCGCAACTAAAAGTGGCAGGTTTGTTCAGACCAAAGGTTTTTGTAGCAGATGCTCGCACTCGGACGTTGCTCGCAAACACTTGCATTGAGAACACTTAGGAGACACAAAGGACGCCTCTCACACCGCTCTGTGACATCTACTGTCACGTTTCTTCACGTTCTCTTTATATTCTTTCTTTATTTGTATCATCTGTACGGATATTTGATTGTATTTGCAAGTGAAATTTACAAAAATTAATGAAAACCTTTTAAAAAAATTATAATAATTATAATTTATGATAAGTTTAAAAAAATTAAAACAAAAATTAAGATTACAAAAAAATATCACACGTCGGTCGCTTCAGTTTCTATGACAATGCATTATTATCATACGCATGACCCTGGATCGGCTCCGAACGAGGGAACTTCTCAATGGTTAACTGCACGGACATGATTGTTATACGTCCAATGCAACAAGTCTCTCTGAAAGACAATAAAATCCTGTGGTAAAAATGATAAAGATACTTTGTAGTTAAAGATACTTGTTTTCTTCTTACACAAAGCCTTCTAAATTCATATTCATTAAAATTATCACACTTATAAATAGATAAATAAAATATTATAGGTCTTTATATTGTCTTTTATTTACAAGAGTACCAAAACATATCATTCCGGTGTAAGTGGCATCCCCTATTAAAGACGTCGTGTTGAGCGCGGTTTTATTTCGCACATAACATGTCTGTGAGATGTGAGTCGAGGATCGTCATCTCGGGTAATTGAATCAGATGGGTCGCCAGTGGACAATCAAATGTTATTTATTTATTCACGAATGTTATTTTCTATGTAGTAATAGGCAATAATTACGATATATAAACAAAAACAGAACTAAGTTTTTAATAAAAATGAAATTTTTGGCACTTTTATTGTCGTCAGAGAAATATTGATGCATTCAATGCAAAAAAGAAAAACATTTCCGAGCAGTAAACGGTTGAAGAGATCCCCCGTCTCCGGAGCCGATTCTGGGTGCACCATCAGTTCACGCTTATCATAATATTGCATTGTTATGAAAACTGAAGGACCGTGGAAAATTATCTGTCGGACAAAGGGAAGTAGGTGAAATTTTACTTTGTAAGTTTTGATTACAGACAGACAAACATGTGAAACTAGATAAAAGCTTGTAAAATATTTTTTGTTTTGTATTTCTGACAGTCTTATTAAAAAAGGATCTTGCGATACACGAAACGTAGGTCGTATCTGAATGTTTTCATAAGTATTCGCATTAAACTCGTCCATTTTACCGTGAGTATTTGTACGAAATTCTCGAATCATTTCATGCAAATATTTGAATTCTGAAAATGCGCATACCGTTCTTCGTTTAACATTTTAATTCGTACTTGCTCCGCGGCGTACGTTCCGAAACTGAATGGAATACTTTACCCACAGAAATCTGAAATTGATATAAAATAACATCCGCAGTATTTCAGAATAGCAAAAGATGTCAACAGTTTGATATTTATATATATAATAAACATTTGAAATCTTATTTCGGAACGTAGTTCAGAAAATTTTGATGGCTAGATAATGGTAACTTCTAAAGATTTGTCCCTTCTATGTAACAAAAAACATTCGATTTCTGTGGCTACAACCTTGGTATTTGAATTTACGAATATTTCGATAAATAATGTACATGGGTCATTGAATCATGTACATTCCTTAAAGTATGTCAAATAATTATTCTAGGTTTTAATGTGCAAAAATCATGACGCCGCCCTTTTCAGTTTCATATTAGTTAACAGCGTCACAAAAATTTCTTATTGTAAACACATGAGCCAACAAAGGATTAATGAAGGGTTAATTTACATTAAAAATCTGTGTGGTGGGCCTATGTTCATAAGCCCGATGTGGTTAGAGAGCCAACACATCACATTATACTGAACGCAGGTCCGAAGACAGAAGGTTGTCGACATAATCCTGTTTATTCTTCAGCACAAAAGACGTGAGGGCCCACGGCACTTTGGCTACTAGCAGTGATAAATCAGTGCAGAGGAGACATTTGTAGAATGATTGATGCCTAATTTATTGAGTCTTCTGTGAGGACGGCATAAACTATGATCGTATAACATTTGACGTAGCTCTGAAGAGAGAAACTTGTACAGTGTTAATATTTTGAAAGACATTCATAGTTCGTACACTATTTATTTCTGTGAGAGAAGTAGTACAGACAATGTTGTTGATACAATCGTGTGTACTGAGAATTTAAAAGAACCTGAGTACATATTTATCCTGTTATTTTTCAACTTATCCTACTAATTGCCAATTCTTATATCCAGTCGATTTTATATTTGACAACATCGGTGGCGCAGTGGTAAGGTTCTTGTCCCTGAACCAAGAGGTCCCCGGTTCGATTCCCGGTCGGGGGTCATGATGGAAAATGATCTTTTTCTGATTGGCCCGGGTCTTGGATGTTTATCTATATATGTTTTTGTTACAAAATATAGTATCTTTGAGTTAGTATCCCATAACACAAGTCTCGAACTTATTTTGGGGCTAGCTTAATCTTTGTGATTTATCCTAATATATTTATTTATTTATTTATCATCTTTTCTTGTAAAATAATCACATGGCCAAAGGTTTGTCCATCCTATACTATTGAACGTCTTTGATTTTTTTTTTGTTAAATATTCTTAATTATCAAAAAAATGCCCTTTCTGTACAGGTGACTGTCCAGTCTGTGTCCGTTCATTTAGTATTCAGCGCCATCACTTTAATCCGTCGCCGGCCGCGGCCCGCGCGCAATAAGCATCACAATGCTTTTGCGAGCCGAGGTGACGAATTTATTCGCACTTTTCGGTTTTGTGGCATTTTCAAAGTGCTCGCAATTATGCGATTTTGTTTTAGCACCTTCCTCCATTTTCATTGTTACAAAATCATAAGAGTATTTAACCCCCGACGACAGAAGGGATTAGTTTAACGTGTCTGTGTATCTGTATGTCTGTCCGTGGCGCCTTAGCAGTCAAACAGCTGACGCGATTTTGATTTAGCTTTTTTTTATGTGAAAGAGAATTTAATCGAGAGTGTTCTTAGCTATATTTGTAAAGCGTGCGATCCGCCATTTGGAAGTTATCAGATCTTTTCTAGTTGAAGAGAAAATGTAAGCAATGTCGGAGTCTTAAATTTTTAATTTTGTTTATTTTTCATATATCTAAATCGCGTCTTCCTTATGGCATTAGAAAAGCTGATTGTTGCCTTCTTTAATTCTTCTTCTGATAGTCGTACTCCTCATGGCTGAGGATCATGGCCATTATGTGGAATGTAACAAACACAACGACTACTGAGCAATATTTATAACTGAACAATTGTCTAGATTTCTATCTACCTAGAAAATTTGCAGAAAAAAACGACGTCGCATTTCTCCCTGGATGTTATCCCCTGCCCAGTCCTTGCCCCAGTTCAGTTCCTTATCGATTCTAATTTTCAATTTTATATTACACTTTCAAAAACACTTAAAAACTTTCAACCCGCATTACCGTGGGAGTGTGCAAACAGAAAAAAATTCAATGTAAACTCACCGAGAAAGGGTTAAATGTTCGAAATGGATGCAAATTACCCCCGGGGGGTGGAAGCGACCCCTTTTAAAATAATACACCGGTGAAATGTTGTTTTTTCTCGATTCGATATCGGCAACATGTTTTTTGAGAATTTTAAAGGAACAGTTTTTAAAGTTCAACGGTGTTTAATACTTAGCCTCAGAAGCTGTGAAGCTCTTAGCCTGTGAATGTCTAATTTCGGAATAAATTATTTTAATTTGAATTCAGTGACAGTTCAATAATTTGGCTACTTTAAAAAACGATTAAACGATTATTTTTTTACAAGAACAGAATTACACAAATACATTTTTTGTAATTACACATATAAGAACACTTTACAGTGTTCGTGCAAGCTCTATCTGTACATAGGAGGAGGATATTAAAGAAAAAAAATTACGGGGGCTTTTTGTGGGACTAATAGATGTCAAACATTTTTTTTTTTTAATTTTTGTTTGTCTGTCTCTTTGTCTTTATGTATCAGCGAATTATGCAAAACCTACTGAATGGAATTTGATGATGCTTTCACAGATGTATAACGGACGGTATTGCCTTAATCGCGATGCATTGTTGCTTAGAACCCGTAGCTTAGAATACGTAGTTTAACTACAATAATACAACAATTTACAGATGTGCTCCTTATGTCCTAAGTGAACAAATAAAAATAAGATTACTAACAAAAGTAAATAAATAAAAATAAATATATTAGGACAAATCACACAGATTGAGTTAGCCCAAAAGTAAGTTCGAGACTTGTGTTATGGGATACTAACTTAACGATACTATATTTTATAACTAATAGATAATTTTCCATCATGACCCAACCGGTGATCGAACCCGGGACCTCTCTGTTCAGAGGCAAGCACTTTACCACTGCGCCACCGAGGTCGAGCTGATATTAATTTTCCACAAAATTTTGATGGTAAGCCATAGATATAGATAGTCGAACTGCATATCTAAGAACCACCGCATTCAAATTAGCTATCAAATACAATAAACCGCAACCAAATCGGTTCACCTGTTGATGAGCTACGGTGGCACGTACACAGACAGACAGACCCATTCAGCGGTCAAACTTATAACACCCCTCTTTTTGCGTTGGGAGTTAAAAACTCCTCCACAATGCTGCTAATTACATCGCGCTCACGTTTGATCGAAATTTAACGAATTACGGCTAACGTCAGTACAATCTTCAGCTGCAACCGGCGATATCGCGAGAAATATTACACCTTATTCGTTTCGCTTTAATTAAACTTTCGATACCAGCGCAACGTCCAAACGGATGCGGTGAGGTAAGTTGCTCCCAATGTTTGACAATTCACAAAATAATAATAAATAGGGAAAATTCACACAGATTGAGTTAGCCCTGAAGTAAGTTCGAGATTTGTTTTATCTTATGTATCGTAGGATACAAACTCAGCGATACTATATTCTATAACATCCATATTATATAAACATTTAAGACCCAGGTCAATCTGAAAAAGATTATTTCTCATGTTGACCTGACCGGGGATCGAACCCGGGACCTCCAGTGTAGCAGTCCGGCATGATGACGATAAATATAACATTTTGGACGGCCACGAAGATCGTTATATCTATCGATGCCACTATGACTGAACCTCATCATCATTAGAGCTACTAAAAATTCTGTACTGTACACGTTCTCATCAGTTTTCATACAAACCAATCGGATTCAATTGATAAAATAATGTAAAATTCCACAAATTAACTAATGCTAATTATTCGCTATTAAATGGATTATTATAATAAATCTGTAAGACAATATTTTTTTTAAAAGAAGACGGACTCGGACACAAAAGAAATTTAGTTGTTATAACCTCTGTAGACGTAAAGTGTCCTGCAAAGGGTTAAAATACACACAAATAATGAGAAAAATAACAATATAAAGTAGTAACAACAATAAAATTACAAATAAAATGTGTTCGCGAATTACAAATAGGTTACTTGTGAGTGTTTGGCAGTACCATACCTCGTCGCGGCTCAGCAAGCAGAGGGCGTGGATTTGAAGCAGCTTTCAATAACTGAACTGATCAATTACTGCTCTCAAACATCGGACCCACGTGAGGTACCCTTGCATTGAAGTCAAACACTATAGAAAGCCTACACGTGCTTGTGATTTTCGATTGTTTTTGGTACATTTTGTTTGTAATATATTTATTGTACGAAAGTAAGCATAAAAATAAGTGTAAATTAAAATTAATGCAAGAGAAATATGTACAACGTAGGACTTATCTCATGTAGGGATCTCTTACAGTCAGCTGGCGATAGGTTGAGAGGACATATTACAATACATACATACAGTATTTATCCTTCAAGAAAGACATGCAGCCATTTTGTTCTTGGGTAATTAACACTCTGTTTCATATTCCTAGTATCGTAAAACTGACATTGTGACGCCATTCCTTTGTATTTTACACAGGATATCATTTATACAAATGCTATTAAGTTTATCAAAACGATTGAATAAAAAACATATATTCGTAAAATAAACATTTGCAGTTTTAAAATTCATTTATTATTTCGGATATCATTAATACATATTTTTTAATTAATGTGACGTTTAACATAAGCACAAAATTATTAAAATGATTCTCTGAAATATAGAATAAAAGTGATCACAAATTTGAATGTATAAATACAGGTCGTATTTGTACAAATAATTCATAAAAAATGTTTTAAAACTTAAGGTTTAGCCTTTAAACTGGCTAGATAAAAAAGTGAAATTGAATGAGCTAGTATCATGGATTTAATAAGTACTTCGGGAGTACTTACTAATTCCATGGCTAGTATTAGATTGTATGAATTTAGCGTGACATCTGCAAACATTTTTGAGGTTCTGTCTCACAAAACCACTAGCCGCGTCATTACTATAAGGGCCTAATTACTGTCCTGTGTGTAAGCACCCTTCTCCGGGCCCTTCCCTTGACGCACTTAAAGTTTGTGTTGAGAATAACCATTCTGAATTTTTTGTCGAAAATAGCTGCATCTTTAGACCGTCCCTGTAGGAGTTTCAATGTAAAAAAATATATGACAAAGAAGAAGAAAGATAACAATAGGTAGATGAACGTCAAATTCAAATTCAAATTCAAATCATTTATTCAGAAATTAGACCTTCACAGGCACTTTTTCTCGTCTTTCTTCTTATTATATCATCTTTATATTTATAGTTATTTCTCACAAGCTACAAACTACTGGCTCTCTCTTTACCATTCACTGTGAAATCATGAGCTAAAACAAGGTATACAAATATAAATGAGTGCAAAGGCGGAGTTATTGCTAATGTAGTTTCTTCCAAACAGCCTGTTGGTGGGAAGAGATTGAAGTGAACCAAGAATGCAGTAAACATGATAGAATAAATAATAATAATAAATAATAAATATATTAGGACAAATCACACAGATTGAGCTAGCCCCAAAGTAAGTTCGAGACTTGTGTTACGAGATACTAACTCAACGATACTATATTTTATAACAAATACATATATATATCCAAGACCCGGGCCAATCAGAAAAAGATCATTTTCCATCATGACCCGACCGGGTATCGAACCCGGGACCTCTCGGTTCAGAGGGAAGCACTTTACCACTTCGCCACCGAGGTCGTCAATAAATAAATAGAATAAGCTTATTGGCTAAACAAATGCAACACAATTAGGTATAAAAAGGACTACTTATAACCAATAGGGCTTTGCTCAGCATAAAACAACAGAACGGCAGCGCTGATATTCTGCAAGACCCTCTTAGATTATTCTGTAGCAGTTTCCAACAGATAATATAATAGTATCTTAATATAATTAAAGCCTGTCCTAAAATTATGTCATATTTTACCTGTGTACTAAAGTTTATTGAAATCCTTTTTTTTATTATAAAGTAGCTGTTACCCGCAGCTCCGGCCGCGGTATGTTACGTTTGACCTCATATAAACATAGGTATTATTCAAGTAACATTATACCTTTTACAAATCTCATCAAAATCAGCCCTGAGATGGCCGTAGAAGCATGAAGAATTCATATATATATATATTGATATATATATATATATATTATATATATATATATATATATATATATATATATATATATATATATATATATATATATATATATATATATATATATATATATATATATATATATATATATATATATATATATATATATATATATATATATATATTTATATATTCTATATTATATATATATATATATATATATATTCTTTACGTATTATATATATATATATATATTCTATATTCGTGTAGAAATATAGATAATTTAAAAACATACGAGAATATCCAAAGATGTTGTGCACAAGAGACTGAACATTTGCACTTTGTTAAACTTGCAACCTCGTGGAGACACCCCGTTTTACGTTGCACCTCCTCGGCACAGGCTACTATCAAATATCACTCAACTCGAGTTTTCTCACGCTACAATGTTGCTTTTACGGCTGCGTATCTAAAAATCGGATATTTTTCCTGAGTAAAACCTCAAAAGTTGCTTCTTTTGTATAACGTACGTTCGCACTGAACTCCATATAGCAATTTGCGGAATTTATTTATTCAATACAAGATTTAAAAAACTAATTGAAAATCGGTTCAGCCGTTTGGTTGCTTCATTATGTACTACTTTTGCTTTATCGATATCTTGTTTTAGAAGCTTTGTATAAAAGTCTTTACTGTCGTACTCTGAATGGACAGGTGAGAATTCGCACCATCTGCTCACTACACGCTCGATAAACCGGCTAAATCTAGTAAACACCAGTTTTCCAGGTATTTCACAAAACTTGTGCCTTTCCCATATAGCAATACTATTTTATGAATGCTAAGGGATTAAAGGCTTTGGTAGTTCAGTATCAGCTATGAAGCAAAGGAAAAGCTAATTTATTTGCTGTGTCTTTGCTTTTACATTCGTATTTGCTGTGTCTATGTTTTTACATTACAGTGTCACATTCTGCAGAATTTTCTCTGCAAATTTCTCAGGACTTTTCCATCTTATCTTATCAATAATGTTTAATTGTATAGACAAGTGCCCTAGCAGTGGGTTCGTTTAAATGGTTGATGATAATGATGAGTATTTAAGAAAAAAGATGAAAAAACTTCTTAGAAAACCGGTGCCGGCGTGTTGGAGTCCGAGTTCCTAGAACTCTCCTGGGACTCCAACACTGGCCGAAGAAAAAAATCGGGACAAAGCTAAGATGAGAGAGAGTGCGAAACAAAAATGCACAGGTCTCTCTCTCTCCTACTCATGTGTTCACGGTTACTTGACGTTACTTCATAAAGTAACCGGGAGTTCGCCCAGAGTTCACGTAAAATTAACCATTAAATTTTTAAGATTTGTTTTATGCTTATATAACCGCCTGCCTGCATGATGTCAACGTTTTTCGAGGATGTTATTATTGCCTATCACCTGATAAGGTACGTGTTCCTTAGTCGCCTCGTACGGCATCCACGGGACGATTTGGAGTGGTCCTATTCTAGGGCGGGACCACACGCCAAGGCGCAGCTGGGGTAAATAGGTAGCAGTATACAGTCGCAAACAGTTCCGTCGCTGGTCATTCAGAAGTATTTGACCTGCATCCCTTGTCAGAATGTTAAATGTGCTCTTTGACCTTACAATGCTCCTTACAGCGCCCTGGAAACGGCTTGAGCGAGAACTACCACAGCACAAACTGTTCAGTAGGTTATTTACTACAACTAGAAAAATGTGTTTCCGAAAATATTAATGAGAAAATTATGGATTTGTGCGGGAATTGAACGCCGTAAAGGAACGTAGGCCCCTGTATTAAAAATATTATTTGTATGATCCAAAGGTTAACCGTTAAATAAGTGATTATGGATGCTGATGGGGGATACTTTCTTCTATTTTGCATACAAGGCTAAATAAATACATAATCAAATAAAAAATAACATCATCAAAGACAGGCTGTTCTCCAAGGGTGAGATGCACCAGTCAACTTCGACGTTGACTTTAATCTGCTCGCCGCCGACGTTAAAACATATGTAGATATACAGTAGAAAAGAGAGAGATTACCTTCTTTACTTACATATTTACTGCGCCCAGCCCAATGGCTGAAGTAATTGCAGCCGTCAACACGAGAGCTCATTAAACCGCAACTACCACTTGAATCCGTTTTATAACACCTTTCTAGGGCATAACTAAACTACTTACCTACATAGTGTTATGTACTGGATGCGTAATATACAACACAATAAAATTAAATGTCGAATATTGAAGTACAGTCAAACCGAATACCGACTCCAGTTTGAGGTAAACAAATACTATAAACGTATTCATATTTTTCTCATCTTATTATTTTAAAAGCATGTGTGGTAATTGTATGTGCAGATACAAAACATTTAATAACGTTCATCTATGGTGTAGATAGATACACATAAATATTCAGAAGCAATTTATGCAAATATGCGCAGAACAAACTTAAAAGTCGTTTTTTTTAGTAAAAACCTTTCACTGGACCTGTACTATGAAAACAGCACCACTGATTGAAACCAAACGCAATCGCTATCACTACCACAGTAATAATGTACACGCCGATACCCCAACGGACTCCTAAAAAGCAACATTATTGAAATTCTCTTTTCCATTCAAATGTACTAAATTGAACGTTAATAAAAAACAAAATGTATAACCACACACAAAAGTGTTTCAGCGAAATTGACGCAGCAAAATGAAAGATCGCGCTCATATTTCCACGTCATTGGCCCTCGACCGAATATAAATTTGAATAACCGTGGAACAGGATTTGTTCATAATTTGAATTTCAAATGCGAGAGAATGTACGTGAAAACAGAGAAAAATGTACCATCCAAATATAATTAACATAAAAAACGCTGAAATAAATACGCCATTTTTACATTCAAATTCAGTCCGGATTAGTTGTTACGGTGTAATTCTTTGTCGGAATCGTTAAGAATTGTTTTTTTTTTTTTAATTTATGTAAGTATATTTTCATAGGAATGGAATTATAGTACAATTAAATTTGATTACAATAACAGAAATGCACACGAGATCTTACAATACTGCAAATAAAGAATTTTAGACAAACATCGACTTTTTAATAAAAATAAAGTAGATGATAAACTCTATTTCGATAATATCGGTCTTGGACTAAAATATTTAGGTATATTACTCTAATATTACTCTAGAAACGAAACCTTGCAAAATGGATTTCAAGAAAAATATTCAAAGTAAATTTTATTTAAAGAACTGCTATAAAAACTTCGTTAGATGTTTAAAATAAAATCTGTTACTCAAGGAGAATCCTAAAATATATGGAAATTGCCTGTAACATTACTCGGAACCGTGGTACGTATCATTCTTCATAGTACATTTAATTTTCATTTAGTATAATGTACATCCGCGTAGAAAAATGGTAATTTGATGCGGACTGGGTTCTGCTATCAAGACAAACTTAGAATATTTTCGCGAGACAAAATTGTGTGTCGTGCACCAGATGGTGTTATGGTGCGGCCGATACGAATTGGTGCTGACAAATAATATCTTGTGACAATATATATATATATAACTAGCTGCGCCCCAGGGCTTCGCTTCCGTGGGAATTTCGGGATAAAAGTACCCTATGTATTATTCCAGGTTATATTCTACCCGTGTACCAAGTTTTACAACAATCCGTCCAGTAGATTCTGCGTGAAAGAGTAACAAACATACACATATACATCCTCACAAACTTTCGCATTTATAATATTAGTACTATATTATTAAGTAAATTTCCACAAAACGAATATTGCAAATAAAGCTTTATTGATAGAATATTCAAATAATTCATTTGATTTGTGAAATAAATAAATAAATGATTCGGAAATATCTTTTCAGTAGAAATGGAGCGAGGATTTTGTTTTTAAATTAATTTCCACTCCGTCCTCGTTCCATTTCTACGGAAAGGTATTTTCGAATCATTACAGGGTAAAGATTTATTAAATATATTGATTACCTTTTATTAAACACCCACTTCGTAGTATGCCTAGAAGATTTTTTCTTCTCTTCCAATAATATCAGCCGCCATTTTGATTTTTTTCTTCACTTACCTAAGAACACTTTTAGGAAGCGTTGCACCAAACTTTGACATTAACTTTATCCATAAAAACGCAAAGTACGCCATTTTATCTAAATGACGGCGGTGCGCAGGTTAAAGTTAACGTCAAAGTTGACTGGTGCAACCCTGATTGGGTTTGTCGTTTGTACCTTGTTGTAAACAGTCAGGACAGTTGTAATTATATCCCACTAATATTATAAATGCGAAAGTTTGTGTGGATGTATGTGTGTTTGTAACTGTTTCATGTAAAATCTATTGGACGGATTGTTTTGAAATTTGATACACTGGTGGAATATAACCTGTAATAACAAACAATAGTAATAGGAATAATAAATACATATACAAAACTAATACAAGACGCGCGAACAATTTCAAAAACGAACCACTTCACAACCAACCGACTATGTTTGTAGAAAGATGCCATGAGGTGCTCAATCGTTTGTCACAACATTTGCATAGACAGACAGACAACTATCCGATACACCAACAACGAAGCAAACGGCCCGTAAGTTACGATAAATAAGATCGTTTTCTTTGTTCGCTCATTTAGTTTATTCAGTGATCAAAAATGAATGTAAATACTTTTTGCATAATGCTCAAACTACAAAGTTCATAACATAACTAAAATCATATTTTGCATTTGCTTACAGAAAATTGTCTTTTTCACATTGGAATCTTGGGTGTTAGATGTTTATCTATATATCTATATTATATTAAGAATATAGTATCGTTGAATGAGTATCCCATTACACAAGTCTCGGACTTCATTGGGTCTAAAAAAATCTGTGTGATTTGTCTTCATATACGTATATTTATCTATCTATCTACGAGTAGTTTTCAAAGACCATGACCTGCTTCCGGCGAAGGAAAACATCGCGAGGAACCCTGCACTCTGGTTGATTATTAATAGGCAATGGCAAATCACTCTATTAAAAATGCCAAGAAAGTTGTTGTGTGTGTTTCATTCCACGTAATGAGTACGATCAGCCATGAGGAAATATAACTAAGAAGAAATATTTTTGTATTATTTTCATTGTTTTGTTTTGAGCTTTGTGAAAATCGACAATTAACTATTACAAAAATCGTAATAGTTAATTTGTTGTTTTTCAACACACAATTTTTTAAACAAAAACTGTTTCTGAACAACAGGCTCTTTGGACCATATAAAACACTTTGAACTTAATTAAGCTTTGACGCCCACCGCCGGAAGGCTTCGAATTTCGATTTAATTACAACATTACGACTCAATTTAATTTCTAAGAACGACTTCGGAGGCTGTCTTTTAATAGCGCGTTAATTTTTCGGCGTAATTTCTGAACGGTTCTCGAAATTTACGTTTTAGACACAGAATATCAATTTGAATGTATAGAAGATTCACTACCGACAAAAATTTTAGCGGAGTTGAAATTGATATCGCAAGAGCATTTTCCACTATCGTTTAAGTCAAAGGAATAATTTAGAAATTAGACATTAAACATTCACTTTTTCACGTTAAATTTTAAATGACATAGTGTTTCTCAAAAGTTACAAACTAGTGGCATTTCGTAACGACCATTTCTGAGAATTTCTTTTTTTGAACTCAAGTCTTAAGCGTGCATAAATTAAAGTTCATAGTTATATTTCTCTCTGTGTGACCCAAAGATTTTTCTTGAACTAGAGCCTCAATATTCAGAATGCCTTTGATGATAATGTTTAAGTCAAACTAATAATTATACACAGCGTATTTGTGCCCTTTCGTGGGGTCCAGCGACCTTCGTACCTTCACTTGGGGACTTGGGGGAGAGTTCGCGCCGCCCGCCTGCTTTAGTTCCAAAATTGATGACTTTCGCAATTCCAGCATGAAATGCCACCAGCACTTTAGTGATGTTTAAAAAAACAATAAAATTAATGCATTGAAGTAACGTAAATTACAATAACAATTTTTATTTTTGCAGATAAATTCATTTTGTTAGTGGTAATCCTGGATAAATTATACAACCATTTTTTGAATTGCTTAAAAAAATACATCTTATTTTAACAGACTTTCAAAAAAAATAGTTGAAGACTGTATGTTTAAGTGTGGCTTCGCACGGGTAAAACCAAATGATAACATCGAACCTCAGGATTCACACCATCAATTCGTGTTAGGTATCATTCAAAATTTTGAATATTTTCATGTACAGACAAACAGACATTTTAAGATTGAGAATTGTATTTATTCCCACTGGGCATAGACTAATGTTCACATAAACTGAAATGGTATATTTTTTATGTTACTATATTTTTTATGAATTTAACGATTTTGTTATTGATTTATAATTATTTTGAGTGTAATGGAAGTCGTTTAAGTTTTGAAAAATCTTTTATTTCTATTTAAGAAATGAGTATATACTCATTTCTTTTGAAGATCATAAAATTTATATTCTAAGCACATTTTTAAAGTTAGTTGTTTAAGAAAGACGTTATGTATATTAACTTAATCAATTCTATATTTTTTTTAACTATCCAGAATAAAATGGTCTTAAAACAGTAATTCAGAAATTCGCCATAAGAAAGTCTTTAAAATCTTGAACGATGTCAAAATTAATTTAAAGTGCATGACTTTTCAAAAACAAATTTTCGCTAATCGGATCTGAACACTCGGCTTGGCAAAAGCTGGTGAATTGATATAAAATAGGGTCAAGCATAAATCAATTATCTATCCTGGTTAATGGTTCCGTATTGTAACATTAAATAGAGAGGTCCAAATAATGCATTTTTGTCTAGATGCAAATATCGGAAAATGAGAATGAAGTACCTGAGGAAGATTAGACCGATCGTTCAGAAAGGAAGAAAGCTACGTACACTAGAATATATTTCATCCTATAGCAGTGTGGCTGAATTCAATGAGGAGGATGAAAAAAACCGATGATCTTTAAATGTTCTTTATTCCTTCAATGTTGTATAAACAATTTGTACTTATGTGATAGATACTATACTAATTTAATAGCCGATGGAGGTCCAGGAAATCCCAATGGAATGTCTTCCCAACGGAAGTAGATTTTAAATATTAGGATATATGTATTCGGTCGAGCCTATATCCTGCGGCGTAAACGTAACCATAACGAGTTCTAATCTGATACTAGCGCCATCTAGTGACAAGTGTGAGAAAAGACGTGTTGCTACAATCCTTCTTTTCTTTCCATAGAAATATTTACATTACATTACCTTTTTTAATTCGTTTTTATTACTCATTTATACTCTTGTAAAAAGTCTGGTTTACACCTGCCTTTCCCAAGGAACCCTAAAACAATAGCTATAGCAAAGCCTAAGCAATGCTTTTGCTCTCGCAGCTCTCGTATAGATTTCAGTGATTTTTTGCGCGTTGCGTGTCGGTCGGCCTATTTGACTTTCAAATTGAACAAATCCAACGATTGCCATTATTCAAATGTGTTTCCTCGTTGGAGTCCAAAGATACGTTGAATACTGCTGACACAGTCGAAAGATTGGTTGTTTGGTACTTGTTGGCATGTTAATAAATTTTATCATCACAGGCGCCTTTTATTAGTATAAAAGGCGCCTGTGATGCACCCTGTGTTGTTATGCGCGGTTTATCATTCGTTGTGGTTAATTATATGTATGGATAGTAGCGCCATCTACTTCATAAAGCGATTATCAGACTTTTTTTACCAAATCCAATGGGAATCGCGTAGTTTCGGGATAAAAATTACCAAATGTATTAATCCAAGGTACCAGTTATTTTAATACCAAATTTTGTCACAATAGGCCTTGCCGTCTGTACATAGAAAAAGTAATAAACATACTTACAAACTTTGGCCTTTACTATATTAATGTGATTGAACTACAGCGATCCACGGTTTTTTTTGTAGATAATGTGATTCTTGACGAAGGTTGTGTTGTATTATTTATTATGGTTTTAGCCGAGCGGAGCTGGGACGCCCTGCTAGTTGGGTGTAAACCTGTAAGAGTTATAAGTTACCTGTGAAAAATCCTAAAGAACCGAGCACCAATTTAGTTCCGGTAAACTATGTTAAATTACAATGCAAATTTTGTAATACCTACCGAAAAATATTTATTCTTTAATTCATTCCATATAAATACCTAAATGGAAATTCCTACAGGAAGCGGATAGTCGTGAATATTTTCATTCAGTCAAAAGAACATAAATTAAGAAAGCTAGCCGAGATTGGATCTCCGTAACAGCGTCAGCTGACCGCAGAGAAAGCTCGTCTCAAAGCTCATTACGCAAACAACTTCGCAGCGAACTTTGATAAAGCAGTTAGTGGCTTGCAGTTGGATTGAAAGTAAGTTCGGTTCAAACTAGTGGCTTGCACTTTCTAGTTTAATAATTTTATCTCTTTCTCACGTCTTCTCATATTTCCGGTTGGATTCGAGGCTGTGATGCCGCGAAGCCAGGACTCAGAGTAAAGAATGAACCTTCTAGTTAAAAAAAAAACTGCTTTGATTTTACAACAACCCTCTTTTGGAAATACACTACGTCACAGAGATAGACCGAACTCTTGGCTTACCGTATAAACATAATTCTTAATTAATCTGTGCTTCTATGAGTTGAGTTCTGCATTGATCTTTCTGCATTGATGTAATGTTTTGTTCTTTAAAATTAAGTTGGCACAATGGTTCATTCTGAAAGAATGCTTGTGACGTTACTATCGAGGAAAGAAGAACGGTGCGATGTTGTGGGAACATTCGTGCCTAGATATCGGCCGGGCGCGGCGCCGGTGGCGGCGTAAACCTTGCCGCTTGTTAGTTTACCATTCAACCTCATAAACTTATATCAGAATAAATAAATAAATAGTATTCACACTCTCAAATAGAAGTCTTGAAAATAGGTACCAATATCTAATAAAGTATGTTTTCGTTGAATGAATGTGATTGTGCATCACGTCGATGAGTCAGGTGCCTCAATCTAAGTGAGTTGGGAGCTGTTCATTGGTAAATTATGGGCAGAACGAAAGGCACTCTCTCGTTTCAGGAGGCCAAGATAAAGTTTGGGGTCACTGTGCCAGTGTAGCAAGTAAGTGTAAGATTGTTTGAAGTAGTCAACTCTTTTCCAATTGAACATTAGCGTTGGTTAAATTTAATTTTTGAATACACAGCCTAAACTAGATGTTGCCTATTAAAGTAATTGTACTAGACACTAGACCATCACCCCTATAAATAATAAAGATATTACGTATAAATACCTATAAATTTCATGTATGAACTCAAATTATAGTCAGCTGTAGACAACGCAACAAAAAGCTGCATTGCAATATACATTCGTATGTTTACAGCAATCGCCACCAAATCCAAAGCGATCCTTTTAATTGCACCTCGTCTCAGGAGAGGCGGATACGTACCATTTAAAGTTTTTCGATTTGCCGCAGACACGTCCACTTATAGCAGTTGTTGCTTAGATTAAGTGTTGTTCTATAAAACGGCTTGTTAACTTCATAAAATGGTTATGAAACGGTTGTTTTCAAGAGGTGAGTCTTGATGCCGTGATGGAAGTTTTAAACTAGATCAATTTGGCTGAAAATAACAACGGATTGTATTCTATTGTTTCCTTAAGGCGCTGACGCATAAGAAATAATAGAGAAACTCATATTTTATTTAAGACTACAGGTAAATCTACTTTAGAAGTATGTTAGCTGGAAATATCCATGAAGAAAATCCATGCATACAGACGGACAGTCAGTCTCGTCTGAAATAAAGTGTACATTTTTAAATTCGACGAATGGTGTCCATGATTGCATCGCGAGCAAGGCTGATATATAATCTAGATTTGTATCATGTTTTTTTTTCATTGCTGTGGATTTAAACTATGTTTTTAGTGCTGGTTGCCTTCAGGACTGTGATGCCGTGAGACCCCGAGGTCAGCGTAAATAATAAATTCGGCTGTGATTTTACAACCGGCCGTCTGCCTTACATTAACTTTCCTTGAGAATTTGGTTTCGCCCATCATCTGACAATCCTGTGTCCATTAATTGTTTTGTACAACATAACATCCACGGAATAAAATTCGATATTACATATGTGGCCTTCTCACAGTTCATTAGTTTACTAGCGGCCCGACTCGGCTTCGCACGGGTAAAACCAAATGATAACATCGAACCTCAGGATTCACACCATCAATTCGTGTTAGGTATCATTCAAAATTTTGAATATTTTCATGTACAGACAAACAGACATTTCAAGATTGAGAATTGTATTTATTCCCACTGGGCATAGACTAAGAAATTGCCAGCATAAAAACAGGCATAGGTACCAGGTTGTCTCCGCCTAAAATTAGGCCTAGTTCACATAAACTGAAATAGTTCACCCACCGAACCTCAGCCTTTATCTAGTTATATAATGCTTTATTAATTATATAATAATATTATAAATTTTCTCAATAAAATCAATTTGACTACACAAAAAAATATCCATATATTATCTAGTTTTAATTTGTTTTATATCATAGTAGCATAGGTTCTCGCAATTCACAAATGTATGAAACAAGCCTTGCGGACTGTGTGACGTCATAACGCTTGAGCTTAGACGCGAGTTTGCATGCGCAGGAGTCAGTGCGAAACTGGCGTCACCTGTGCCCGGCCGTGTCGCAATAATGAAATATCGTTTGAAAATTTGTTATTTAAAACGCTTATAGACTTTACAATTTGCTTTCATAGTTTTAAGACTGTCGCTTGCTTATACTGTATCTCTACTTTAATTTGTGTGTTGTGTTAAGTGCGTTAAATCTTGAACTGTTGCTTGCTGCTTTCAATGCTTGTGCACCCCGCTTTCCGCACATCGAGTGCAGCGATCCAGATGCTATATCCAAGTAAGTGCTAAATATAATCACACATAAATACGGGGGTCAGTGGTGGGTTGTCTGTACGTAACCCGTATGGTTACGTCGCTCATATACCATACTGACACCGTAGTATCACTACTCCCGAGAATACTACGCTCCTCTTGACTTTGCTTATGTTTAATTGCTCCTTACTTAGTGACCCACACACACAAGGGTTCAATTTGCAGGTTCGAAAGTAGTTTAATCCATTTTAATTTGTCTCCGGATGGTTCGTCTTTACTGCTACAGTACTATGCCTTATAGTAACTAATATCTAACCGACGTAACCTTTTATCTTACCCTGCAACGTACAAATCTTAACCTGGCTACGTAACGTTTTTTTATTATAATATAATCACTAATATACTTTATTTATCAAAAAAGCGTCATTCATTGAAGACATAAAACGGATTTTGCAAATACCCCTATAATCGGCCCCGTATCGAGTCCACACATCTCAATCTAGCACAATATTACGTGGAACGAAACGAGGATTTAATAACGTCGTTGTTTAGCAGGTAGCTGTTCCTTCATTCATTTGCATACAAACACGGCTCAATAAAGGCTTTACTTTTAAAACCTCCGACAATAATGGAGACGTTATAGTGGGGTAAATATTTTTTCTTACTAAATACTTTTAAAGGATACATATTGTGTATCGTTGTATTTAGCTAAATAAATATATTTAGTTTAAAATCCGTACTAATGCGAAAGTCTGTTTGTATGTCTGTCTGTTTCGCTTTCACGGCTAAACTAAATTTTGATTTTTATGAAATTTCGTATGTATATATTAGTTATCATATAGTATCGTTTATATTAGTTATATACGTTTATATTATCAGACTGCTTATGGTATAATAACTAATATTATAATGAGGTAAGCATTTGTAATTTTGTATGTTTGAAGGTAATCTTCGAAAGATTTCAAAAAAATTTTCACCATTAGAAAGGTACAATATCCAAGAATGTTATAGGCTATATTGTATCTCAAAATTCCCACGGAAGCGAAGCCCCGAGCAACATCTAGTGGTATTATAATTTTATTAAAAACACAAACGTTTTTAAAATTAGATTAAGTTTTAAGAGCTATGCCCCGTTGTTCCGTTGCGCTCCATCACATTGACGTCCGTTCCCAGATCAACGCACAACAACGTAGAAATTACATGAAGTTTCAACGCACGTCAAGTGTCAGAACTTACAAAATACAACGAAGAATAACGGAGCCACAACTTGCTGCGTCGTCGCTCTTATTTGTGCATTTTTATAATACACACTCTATTTACAGCTCCTTTATATGAGAGTATCAGATCCCTAACGATGTACTCGTATAACAGAAATATTATTTTCTAGAATTTTTTGGTCGTATACAGTTGATAAGATGGAGCGATTTACCTTTTTGACATTTGTAAATTAATTAATATTTTTCATTCTGCTTTGGGTGCACCTCCATAATTATATATGTTTCTTTTATCTATGGGTATAATATAGAATGTACCAGCTGATCATCTCGCGCAGATTGTAAAAGTCAATCAAGGGAAAAGGCAATAAACTGGTTATTCTTCTCATACGCAATAAACTGCCAGTCAACTCTAACTATTAACCCGTCATTCAGCTCACCATCGCCTGATATAGTTTCGCAACTTTCGACTCTGTCTACCCCGTAAGGAATTTGATCACTATTTCTTCTCAGCAGTGGTTGTTATGAAATACTTGTAGTATGGGGATGTGTTAGTTGTGGAGAGTCTCTATGGGAGCTAAAACAATGTTTTTCAAAATTATTGTCTGTCTTTATGTATGTTTGTATGTTTGTTAAAAACTACTGGATAGAATTTGATACGGTTTTCACTATTGTTGGTCTAACTTAAAATCTGGTACATGATTCGAGATATAGACAAAAATAAGTTATGAACGGACGCACGTAATAAACGCGGGAGAAGCCGCGGGCAAAGTTACTTTGTGAATAAATAATTTGATTTGTTTCGCTTATAACTTGGGACAAATCTGAAAACGTGCGCTCGTGAATTTAAACAGCGTGTTAAAAAGGTTGATTCCGTTAAAGAGTATAAAAAACGAAAACTAGGCTACTTTATACACAAATTGAAGCACTTATTATGGTCCTTTGTGTTGTAATGGCGGCATTCTAAATTGGTTTTCGTAGATGACCTTCGAGTCAATTTTAGAATATTACCCTTTATTAGTGAAAACGATTCATTTGGTCGTTTTTACTCAATGATAATGGTGTTTTCACTGCATTTATAAATTATTGCTTGTAATTAAATTAAATAAAAAAGGTTCGTCCTAAATCATATTATTTTTTTAATAACGCATTAAACTTTTGGCCACCTATCTAATGACCGACCCTTGTGAGGGTGACTTAACCGCCACTATCGCAGGCCGAGCGTGCCAACTACTGCGCCATTGAGCACCTCTCTTTTTTACAATGATATTTCTTAACTGAATTCAAGTTTTTAAGGAAAATCAAATAAATACATGAATGCACCCGCCTTAATTTTCATCACACAAAGGCGTGCTACGTAATTGCTACGAGGCGCTACGAAGCGCTACGCCTAGCTACGAGCTACGACTCGTAGACCGAATTACTGGTATAATTACTCCAAGTACAGGATGTATTCATACTCCAAACATAACAATGTTGCTAAGTATAAGGTCAATAGATTAGTGCACCCTGGTTGGATTGAATTTAACTTCTTTATTATTATTTGTTTTGTCATCATCATCATCTGGAGAAGATGATAAGGTGGTATATATACTTGAAAGATAAATTTATATTTAAAAAATGTTAGGCCCACCTTCTGGCATGATAGGGACCAACAGTCAACACTGTTTGAATGAGTTTCTTTCGGCATTTCTTCTGAGCAGCGTTCCGAAATGCTAGTAGTTTGTAGCTTAGATAAATATCATTTAATTTAGAATATAATACGTGAAAAAGTGCCTGTGAAGGCCTATTTTTTGAATAAATTATTTGATTTTTTGTTTTTATAATGTTAAAGTAATCTTTGAAGTAAATTGTGCCTCGTCTTCTTCACTTGCGCTTTGGAAGTCGGCAGTGGACAATTTTAAGTTAAATTATGACGTCATGTGACATGAATAAAAAATCATTTTATGAATTAGTGCTCAGCATTGTTATACATTAGTTAGTATCGTCTAAACGTTTTGTTTAATGATCTTCAATATGAATAAAATAAATGGGACCGTTCCCAAATGTTTGAACGTCTATTTTTTTCTCATTATAAATTTAAAAAAAATATCATATTGTATTCCCAAAGCCAATGAAGACGTGGCACCAAAAGTAGGGTCCACGAAAATGAGGGTCCTTATTACGCATGGCTGTTATGAGCCTCTTATGAGTACTTATGAGTACTTAGGGCCTTAAAGCGAGTATTATTATCTAATTAGCCATTAAAAAGGTATAGCTTATGTAATACTTATGTGAAAACTCCAATTTGAGTACGTATTAATAGGTGAGATGTTTTTTAATAAAACAAATTTGTCTAATTATCAATATATATAAAACTAGCTGTTGCCCGTATCTCTGCCCGCGATAGCCTATGTGTGACCTTCATTAACTATATTTTTTAAAAATCGGTTGAGCGGTGTAGATGTGAAAGCGTAACAGACAAAAAACAGGAAAACAGACAGACTTTCAATCAATCATTTATGTCATTATGGATACTTTCGCATTTGTAATATCATTTATGAAATTATGTAATCATTTATGGAGTTCATTTATGGAAATGTGTATAGTATGAGCTTTCCGTAGTTGCTTGACAGATAACACATAGCCGAAACTGATGGGACATACCCTCATGAGCCCACTAGATGATAACATAGTCCACTGCTGAGCATAGATCTCCCCTAACGCGCGCCACTGCTATCGGTTTTGGACTTAACGCATCCAGTCGTATCCTGCAATTAATGGTATATATAAAATTGTTCTTAAATATGCTATTAACAGAGCAGTCATGGTCAGTTATGTAGTTTGGTGTCGCGTAGCCTCGTAGCTCTTCATTTGTTTCAAACAGACGCTTGCCGGACGCTTCCATTGAGTGATACATTTGTTAGAATGAATGAATGAATTAATGAAATGTTTATTCACTTGAAACATAGTACAAATAAACGTTATGTAAAAAAAGATTGTGATCTTAGACATGTTCCAGCAAGAATATAGCAAACAAATCTATATAAAACTCTTGCGTTACTGAGTGACGGACAGACAACGTACAGCCGAAACTACTGGGCGTAGAAAGCTGAAATTTGGTGAGTAGATTCCTAGGACAGTGTAGGGGAGCACTAAGAAGGAATTTCCTGAAATTCCCACGGGAAGCAGATTTTTACTCACATACAAAGTTGTGGGAAAAGCTAGTAATTATAATTAGGCTTTTATCTGATCGATACAGCACAGGAGGGACTTCCCCTGAGACTCCACTCTATTCTGTACTCCATGACATTCTCTCACGACGTATCATGCCATTACACATTACACGGTACACATTGCTGGTTAATCAATGCGGTAAATAAAAACACTCATACGTGCGGCATGTGTCCGAGTTCAGCGTCAGTGTGTAGCTGGCATCACATGGCCAAAGTAGCGGAGGGCCCTGCTGTTGATTAAAGAAGACAATAGTGGTGTAAAAACGTAAAACAAGAACAATAAAATTATACTAAAGTGCATTAATAACACGCAATTTCCCATGCATAACGTGTGCTGCAATAAGAGACCGTTGTTTCTGATATATGACCGTATTTGTCATACGCTGTTTAACAAAGTAACCGCGATGTCGTGTTTTGTTTTATGTCCTTGGGTGAAACGAAATTCGTTAGCCGACTGCGGTGAAAAGAGACATGTTATTTTTTATTTGCCCGTTGAATTCCGAAAGTACCATTGATGAAACGTTAAAGGATAAAATTCGGTCGAATAAATATTAGTTAGAATTTAATATAAAACCGTGTATCTGAACACGAGTGACCTGATCTTTGTTTGAGTAAAATATGCACTAAGAAACCCATTTATATCACTGTGGGACATGAATTAAGACATTAAAGGCCTTCTGTACGGTATTATTTTTTGATATTATTCAAATCATAGATCAACATAAAGAAAAAATAAAAATAAATGGTACGGAATTACGCTCGTTTTGCTGCGATTAAATTTCAATTTCGTAATAAAGAACACCTTCTGTAAGTTACTATTTTGTGGTTATATTCAATTACATAAATCGTGTAGTATAATATCCGTCCGGATTGAGTTGGTTCATAAAAGAATGAATGTTTATTAAGTTCGAAGTCGCTGTAAAGATTTTAATTTCGGATTTAAAGCGAAGCACATCCGGGGTTTAAGGACTTACTGCAGTTAAAATATACTATTTTATTCCTTTTAATGAAAAACAAAGGAAAGTGGTACTCCCGTTTTAAACGAAGTGAACGAAAGAACATGACTGGCAACTTATTTTATAAAATTAAAAAGAAACTCGGCTGCCGTCCTCAATTTGGTTTCATTTCACGAATAAATACTAATACTTATGTACTGTCCTGTTAAATATATAATGCAGTGATTATATTTTTGATATCACCTTTCTAAATGATAATATTGGTCAAACCTTTATTTTTTAGCTTGCAATTTATAGAGCAGAGTTATTATATGGATTTTATAATGACGCCACATCAGTCACTCAGGATACTGCGAGCAATCTAATGATGCCTTAAACATTGTTATCTGATAAGGCGTTTAAGATTTTGGTGGAATAAAGAAATTTATATACATATCTACCTATATACATACAAATATGAACCCTAAAAATATAACACTACTTTTTTCGGGCAGTCAAACAAATGAAAAACATAATGGACCAACTTAAAACTTGAACTTTTGAAACGAGCGAAAATTTCTCCGAAAATACATATTTCACAAACAATGCATTCACAAAATGATACGGGATTACAATACGGCAAGTTGTAATTCACCTTTATATTTGCGTATAATACGACCGATTTGAAAATACAGCCAGTTTACCTGGAAAATGGAGCAATGGTGTAGATAAAGCTCTATTTCGAAGTCAATATTCACGATTGCGTTGTTCTATTCTCGTGGGAATCAATGTTTTGATTTTCGTGATGATAAATAAAATAATTATCTGAATTCCAGAACGAGTATAAAGCTATGTAATATTATGTAAAAGTTATATATTCATGGATTCAAATGAATGAATTATGGGTAAATCAGCTTTTTGCCTGCGGCTTCGCCAGCGTAAATTTTCCACGGGATCAGTTATTTTTCCTGGATGAATGGTAGCTTATGTCCTTTTCCACCCTTCAAACTACATGTACGCAAAATTGCAAGAAGATTGGTTGAGCAGTTAAAGCAAACAGACTTAATTTCGCATTTATGATATTATGTATGTAGTTTGAAGCTAAAACGTCGGGTCCAGTAGTCCAGTGCAATCGGCCACATTGCTCATTCTATTCATGTTCTTGAGACGTCTCTTCTCAACAGTTTTACATTATTTATTGTTACACATTTGAATGCAATAAAATCACTCCAGTAAACAATAAAACGTTGCGTCAAAAATTACATTTTTATAAAAAACTTTGAGAAATATTATTTTGAGATTTGATCTCTAATTTCCAGACAATTCAAGCACAGAACGAAATCCAATCTATAAAACCCAATTTCATTTATTAGGTAAATGATAAACAGGGTAGTGTTACCAGTAATAACACCGTGACTGCAGCCCCTCACGTCACGGCCGCACGCGCTCTCCCGTGCGGAGCGTGACTCCATTTTGTGCCCCCCTACCATCGGTTGCTTTGTTCATTATATTGCCTTCATCATATTTTTTTATTCTCTAGTCATTTAAATATCCTATGCCAACTGCCTGGGCATTCTCTTTATAAAAGGACTAGTAGACCTTCAGCAGATAACGGTAATCTACCATGATACATCACGACGCCTAATATGGATTGGCGCGTTTTAATGATTGCTATCACAATCGGCACCAACTGTTTATATTGCTCTTCAAAGCACGGAGGAGCTCGAGCTAAAACGTTTTGGTTAACCATTCAATGATCGACCATCGAGTTAGTGGGTAAACTGTACAATCGCAAGTCCAGCTCACTAACTACTGCACCATCGAGCTTCTTTCTACATTTTCTCCCCTTAATTTATTGCGAGAAAAATTATTTTACAGCAAGAATGATGAACAAAACAAAGAGTAAGGGTTTTGGGTCTCAGAGCGCGTTACTCATCGAAAAAAAGTAGCGTGTCACGCGCGGACCTCGTAAATACAGTGCTGTGCTCTAGTAAACAGCAACGTACGGGCATGGATTCCGTCCCTCTCTCTCTTCTGAGCGTTTTCCTGTTTCTTCTGCAGCCATTGAGTATCGGAGCCCAGGGTCCGCTTTCCTACTTTTCTACTTCACTTCCAATGGTGTTCGGCATCTTTAATCGTCAGACCACTGGCACGCATATCACCTTTGACGACGTGGCACCGTAGCTCATCAACGGATGAACCGATTTCGATACGGTTTGTTTAATTAATAGTTAATTTTTATGCGGAAGATATGTTTGATCAAAATTGGTTTAGCCGTTCAAAAGTTGTAGCGAAATGAATATTGAAAGTTGGGCGTTTTTAAATTTGTCTAAAAATTATTATTTGCAGGAGCGTTTCAAGACTTTTAAGAATCAAGGTTTCAAATCTTTATACCCAGAAAATGCATAATTCAATTTAACAACAAATAAAAACTACTGTTAATAAACGCAGCGTTTCTGTCGCAATTTCATGCCGTACAATCCCAGCGATGTACAGGATGTTGAAAAAACCGTGAACGCACGTGAGACCCGAGAGAGCCGGGGGATTCTTGTCAAGACATAAATACCAATACCGTTATATACTGTTACTGCGATCTGCACGAGTATTTACTTGCATTGAACATAGTCTAGTCAACCACGGACCTGCCTGACTGCAACTAAAAAGTTTGTCTTTTTATTTGTATCATCTTTATTGTACATATTGAGACGGAAAATATAGAAAGGCGGACTTATCGCATACAAGTTATTTGGTGATTATTAACGAGGTCCCAATTATGTTTGTATTACAAAAGTAATGATTTTCTCTCTCCCATTTCGTCTCATTAATACTTATTTAATGAATAATCTTGTTTTTCAGAATTCTAAAAATATATATTTAAAATTGTCATAATATCTGGAACACAATTACTTCCATCCACGTAAGCACTTCCCACGATTGTAACCAATTTTTCACTCCCTTACAAAAGGTCAACACAAGAGCCTTTGGAGCCCTGATATTTCCGAGTGTAACATATCACCTTCTTCTCCATATTCATCATAATAACGCGTTATCTGTCACTCGCGCTCGGTTTAACGTCAATATAAGAATACGTACATTCCTATTGAACCTCGCTCTTCGTCCCAAATATCGGCGGTCATTGGAAAAAAAACGCGGTGTCGATTATTGGAGTTTAAATATTTGAAACAATTACAGAGGCTCGTTCATTATTGCATTATAAGACTTATACTAAGTCTCAACGAACCACTGTAATTTTTTCAAATCTTGACGACTAGAATATTTGGTCAAGGTTAGACAGTGTATTTGTCTTCATAATTGAATCACTACCTACATAGTATAAAATTAAGTCCACATCCGCGTTTGTCTGTTTCTAAGCATTCTTATTCTCAACCACGCAACGGAATTTGATGCAGTTTTCAATGTTATTTAGATAATTTAACCGGTCACTAGTATTCCTATAAATCATACTTGAGAAATGCTAGAACAAAGAGAGAGGACAAAAAGGATATTCTAGTGGGGAAATACATGCCATATTTATTTTCAAAAATCAAAGGAGTCAAATTGTGGGGGACAACGGGAAAATACAAAAGAATAAGTCGCAGTAAGTGACTCTAAATCTCGACTGAATGGGGATGTGGGTTTTATGGTCGAGAATTTGTTCGAACGATGATAGGTTTTCTAAATAAAATTGAGTTACGGAAGGTTTCAGTTTTAGTACTTATTTCTCTGGACTGCGTATCCGTATCTAGATATTTGATAAGAAAATTATTGCGTAGATTTGAACTGTAATAATATAAATATAATAAATAAGTAGAATAATATAATAATAATAATAATAAGTAGTATACATTATATTCCAATAGTCCTGCACATTCTAAAAATTGTTCGCAAGTACATCTCCGTGGCGTGCTTGCGAGCATGCTTTGGATCGTGCCCCACACCATTTTAGATCAAACATCTCACAAGGCCTCTACATGTTGGACCCATGTCCCCATGCAAGCCTCAAAGGACCGGGCTACGGCCCGTGAAACTTTTGAGAGATAACAATAATAATAATACTTTATGTATCAAAAGAATAATAGTTTTACAGATACATTTAGGTAGTAATTAGAATTTGAAATTTTAATTTTGGTTTGCCTGCAGAAATTATAGTCATTTCATTATCATCGTGTTCATTGTATGGAAGCCTTCGTAAACATTTACTTTATTCTGGTTTCCAGTATTCCAGTATTTCATCATCTATGAAAATGTCAACTGTCTGACTGTCACAATTTATGATATCCAGCCTGGTGGCAGACGGACAAACAGACAGATAGACAGACAATGGAGTTTTAGTCATAGGATTCCGTTTTACCCCCTATAACAATGACCTTAAATTAAGTCTATCCCCAATATATAATAGGTGCCACAGCTCAACAACCACACTGACCAAGATTATTGCTCACTATCAATCCCTCACAATGTCAGCTCGTTATGTCGATGATATCACAGCGATTCGCGAGGCAACAATAAGCTATCGATTCCGCGGCCCGACAATGTTGGACTGATAGATAGATTCTTTTGTGATGTGATTTACGAAGCAAATGTTATTTACTACTTGTAGGTTGTTGACGACCTCTGTGACCTGATGGTCATCGTGCCGGCACCGAAGGTCCCGCATTCGTACTCCGGTCAGGTCAAATGGAAAATGATCTTCAAATCAACCTGGATCTTTGATCTTTGTCTTTTTATGTATGTGTTATAAAATACATATAGTATCGTTGAGTCAGTATCCCGTAGCAAGTTCGAACTTACTTTGGGGCCAACTCAATCTGTGCGCTATACCCATTATTATTATTATTATTATCTCTCAAAAGTTCACGGGCCGTAGCCCGGTCCTTTGAGGCTTGCATGGGGACATGGGTCCAACATGTAGAGGCCTTGTGAGATGTTTGATCTAAAATGGTGTGGGGCACGATCCAAAGCATGCTCGCAAGCACGCCACGGAGATGTACTTGCGAACAATTTTTAGAATGTGCAGGACTATTGGAATATAATGTATACTACAACGTATAGGGCTATTGGGTTGAATAGGCTTGTGTATGTGTATTCAGGTCTATGAGACAAAACTATGTCGCCTGCCTGACCAATGTATAAACACGGATAAAATAGGCAGGCGGTGACTCGCCAGCTCTGTCAATGGGCCCCCGAAAATAGCTGCACGATGCAAAATTGCAGCAAAGAGGGCAACACTAGTAGAGCGGCTGAGGGTGTCGAGAGGTGCGGCTCCGGTTTCACCATCACGGGGCTGCCCGAGAGCGGGTTTCCCCGTTATTACGCCATTACGTGCAATACACTTCCACCCTGGAGCGAATGTTCTGCTCTTGCTACTCCACTCTGACCGGCCGGCTAAGGCAAGACAGAGGCAGGGACGTGTTACTGTGTGTATGTGTGCGTAGGTGCATGTGTGTGTGGTCCCCTGGAGATCGGGTCCGTGGTGACGCCGCTCACCAACAGCTCGCCACAAGCTGCCCTGCGGTGACTGATTGCACTGGAAATCCAGCGGGCGATGGGGTCGTCACATCCCTACGCACTTATTGTCTATTTTTAATTGTGAGGTTACGAGTGGGTGCATGTGGTTTCAGCATTGATTTTATTTGGCAACACTCAACGGCCCACACAAAGCACAAAGCTTGTATCGTATTCTGACGGACGCAACAATAACACATCCAGAAGCGCAGACAAATCTGTGACAATCGGTAAATCGTGCTCGTGTTAGGAATAGAATTCAGAACTTCCAGATGGTGAACAGCCATAGCGACTACTTTACTTTTAAAGCCAGTTTCAAGTTCTCTAATGTTGAGCAAATTACGTCTTGTTTACTTAAACATTGTCACAAGTAAGTTAATTAATGTAAGCATCCTGTTATAGCAATTTTCATATTAGTTCCCTTACATATTTAATAATGAAACTTCACTCGTTGGACAAGATTGTGTGAAGCCATTCACAACGGTAAGTTGAGTTTACATAAATAGATAACAAACATTACTTTTTATTCACCATGCCTCCTAAAATACAGATTATATCGATACTTAAGATACGCACAGTGTTTTAGCCAATTTAGTCGTAGATAGAATGATATTAATTTTAGATTATCTAAGATTTGCTTTAAATTAATTAACTATGCTTGTAAGAGAGAGATTTGTTTCTTACGATTGTCTCAATTTACTGACGTCATAAAAATACGGGATGCTATTTGGGAAACTAAAGAAGAAAACCTTTCTGTTCTTTAGGTACTGTTGAAAATTATCGAGCTCTATACGTAATATTAAACATATAATAATATTTTTTTCTCAATATCTCTAAATAATTACATTTTATTTGAAAAGGTACTATTATTAATCTATTTCTGTCACCGTCTATGTTCTCACAGTGTGGCGAACTCAAACTCCATAACTATATTACCGCGTCAGAAGAGCGTGTAACGTGGGAGCGAGAAAGCGTGAGTTGGCCAAACGGCGTGAGCGAGACGAAACGAGTTTTGCAAACTCCTAATTCGATTCGGTGTCGCGGTTTTGGCGAAAAATGAGTTAGTTGAGGCTCCCGGGTGTGCTCGGAGTTAACGCGTTGAGTTTGGAAGTTGGTAAATTGATACTTTAAGAGTTGTCCTCGTTTCGGCAGAGACGTGATGAGATATTGAGCAATAAATTTGCGCAATAATCGTCTATAAGGCTTTTCTGAACGGAGTAAATATTAAATGTCAACTATTAGGGTTAGTTGCACCAATCAACTTTGACGTTGACTTTAACACGCGCGCCGCTTACCTTTCGACAAAATGGCGTACTTTGCGTTTTTATGCGCAGGTTAAAGTTAACGTCAAAATTGACTGGTGCAACTCACCCTTAGGCTTAGCGTTTAATGCTGTGTTAACTTAGATCAAAAATTTTATACATCGGTTAGTGGTCAGTTATTAAATTCATGTTTTGTACTTGACCGGGGTCTGGGCGTCGTTTCTCATGAAACTAAAGTTCACTCGATCAATTATCTCTAATTATTTCAATGGTTCGAAGAAAGTTCGGTGTGTAAAAAGTCCGATCGATAAATGCGTTCGATTAAACTTTTTCGATTGTGATATTCTGGGACTGCAACAGTCTTAGGCCCTTAAAAATTTGGATAGTGAATCAATGAAATAAACATGCATAGTGTGTCGAGTCCCTCAAGCTAGCGTTCTTCTAGCGTGATGGGAAAATCTAGAAAACTCTTCTTCTTCTTGGCCCTTTTCCCATTTATGTGGGAAAATATCGGCACAGAACGTTAGCTCTTATCAAAAAAATTAAATTCCCTATTAAACTTGGGAAGATACACATCACTTATCATTGTCAAAATTTTACATAAACCTAAGTTATTTGTTATCTTGTCTCATTTCATTTATCACTCCATACTCATATTTATTTCCACCACTTCTTGGAATTGGATTTCCGAGTAACAGCTGAATAAATAACGATCTCTTCTCAGAATATAGACGACCTCGGTGGCGCAGTGGTAAGGTTCTTGCCACTGAACCGAGAGGTCCCGGGTTCGATCCCCGGTCGGGTCATGATGGAAAATGATCTTTTTCTGATTGGCCCGGGTCTTGGATGTTTATCTATATATGTATTTGTTATAAAATATAGTATCGTTGAGTTAGTATCCCATAACACAAGTCTCGAACTTACTTTGGGGCTAGCTCAATCTGTGTGATTTGTCCTAATATATATTTATATTTATATATTTAATATTCGACAATCGTGAACTTAGACAAGAAATTGTACACCATGAAAACAGCCGTGCACTAAACGTAAATTGGATAATGGTTGATCTCTCTGAGCAACTCCTCTAAAACTAGGAACTTGTGTGTCGTGCGCTTCTGCTGTATTTCGGCTGTTAATTGGAAATAGTCTTGTTTCCTTTGTCTTAGTTTAGGATGCCCCAATTAAAGAAATCACTAAGTTCAAGAAGTCACTTTCGCCTTGTTTACACCAACGGAAAAGCCACTATTGCTAACTGAAAACAATTAAAACGTAATGTCGAATTATACGACTTGCAGTCCGATTAATTGAACCAACAAAAGGAAGAAGTGATCATGTCATCTGATCGGTCGGACAAAATAAATCGGCACCGCAATTGTGTGTAGCATGAATTACAAATCTATTGAAGATTGGATTTGAATTTGCTATGATTTCTAGAGCTCACAGTTCACATAAACCCATAGATAAAAGATACCCTTAAATTTTGAACATAGGCTGTTGTGCTGCACGACATCCGTGAGAGAATAAAGAGTCCTGTAATTATTATAAAATGATGGATAAATATTATCTTAAATTCTATAAAAAATACAGCTTCAGAAAGTTGTTAGGAAAGTACTTGGCAACCACAATAAGGTTTTTAATTATAATGGCAACAATACGCATATTGTGAAGTAAAAAAAATTGCTTTATAAAATAATACATCAAACAAACAAGAGAAATGCAACGGAGACTTTCACCTAGCGACATGTTACGCAACAGCGAAGAACATACCAGCTGAACTTAAATCATTGATCAATTATAGAAATAGACATCTTAATAAATAAATTTAACAATACAAATATTGGTATTCTGACGTCAAACACCCCACTTGTCACTTAAAACATAAAAATATTAACGTATTTTTATGAATTTAAAGTTCTTGTGATTCTATTTAAAGTTAGAGAACGTGTATAATTTTGTAGTTTGTATAAAAAGACTACACGCGTTATATGGAGCTGTCGAAAGTATGACCAATATGGCCATCAACCAATTCTATAAGGAAATTGTTATAACTCCTGTATAAACAAGGGAGCATATAAAAAGCCAACCTAGCCTACATAAAATAGCAACGTTTGCTTTAAGTGTTTTGACAGAAATCAATGATTAATACGATAATGTATTTTCAAGTATTTACTGTCCTAGCAATCGTAGATACGTTTATGTTTGCGCCTTTCTACGACTGATATCTCATGTCTTGTAATGTGTAATTTTAATAAGGGTAATAGAAGAGCATGGACCAGCCAATTGAAGACAAAATCATGAAAAAAAAAAAATATATAGTCTTCATCTACAATACTAAGATATCACTGCAATCTACCCACAGAGCAAGGAGTCTCCTTTTAATTATTGTGTACACTTTGAACTTGTGAATTCCTGCGACTTTACGTCTCGAGCTGTTTTCTAGTTAATTTTATTTTCCATTTACAGACAAAGAGGAAACCTACAACTTTTTGTATAGTTCTGTTGCTTTTTGTAATTCTACATGAGAATTTTTCATTAATGTATATTCAGCTTGGTAAACTATTATTTACTCTTTCAGCTTCTTTTCTCATCTTTGATCTTTTTTTAACTGTTTATAAACACTTAAACCTATTAATAGTTGTTACTTATAAACATTTCGTCAGTTTATTTGTGCTTACATTTTACTTATCGTACGTTGTTTTAGTTTTTATGATAGCTTTAAACTTAACTACACACGAGCTAGTCTTGTCTAAAGTAGCATATATAGTCAGATTATAATACAAGTCCATGTCGCGCGAGTCGGGGCCAAACCTAGGACCTTTCGATCAAAGAACAACAACTCCACAACGACCGCTTGAACCATTAAAGCAGTTACCGAAAATACAAAAGAAGTTAAACTATATTCATCCAACATCTTCAAGGCAGATTATGTAAATTGTCCATCCAAATGCATTAATGGACTTGCAAATTGCATCTTCTATGTCTCGGTCTGGTTCATTTGATTTTGTTAAGGAATTTAAATATATTTAGGTCTTTTTAAATTGTAACTTTTGTATCAATGGGCTAAAGTTTTCTTGTGATGTTTTTCAAGTGACTTAAACGCGTTGGATTGAGTTAAATATTCCGATATGACATGCTAATAATTTGTAGCAAATAGGTAAATATTTTTTAATTTAGAATATTATGACGTGAAAAAGTGCCAGAGTAGTCTAATTTCTGAACAGATTATTTCATTTTGATTTTAAAATGTCGCATCTTTCAAATTTGAGTACTATCTCCCTCTTATCTCAGCAATTTGTTCCATTAATGCGTCAAAGAATAGAGTCCTTTTGATAGACCTAGGCAGAATTAGCATAGCCAGACTTTTTCTGATAGTGAGTTCTGGAAGAGCCAGGCCTCACTGCTCAATTATACTCTGTCAATTGATGACGCAGAATTTGTATGGTGATTCGACGTACGTCAACGCACATTAATGTGTTACGTAGCAATAGTGCCTGACTCGTAATTAGTGAAAATAAAAATATATGAATCAAGCGATATCTGGTGGTAATAATATTAGATTAAGATAGATAGATAATGAACTTTATGTAACACCATTTTGTATATGCAATTAAATAGTATAGTCGACAAAAAGTGCAAAAGGATATGCAGTAGCAATATCGTAGATTATTAGACGACAATAAATGTACAAGTTCAAGAGATGGAAAAAAGTCCAGACTCCGAAAAAACACAGACGAGCTGATCGTGCTGCAACGCTAATGATTCTGCCAGGACCCAGGTTGTATCGATGACAACGATGAGCGAATTGAGCCAATTGAAATAATCGACTCGACACAAACGTAGAATCCATTAAAATGTAAGTATTGGACCTTCACACTGTACTTGTATTAATTGATTGAGAAATGCTGAAGGCTACTTGAAGTTACACAGCATTAATTGAGCAATAACCTTCAAGCGGACGGATTTCAGAAATCCTTACTCGAAAAGTCTCAGTAAACTGTTCCAGTGCACGATTAAACTCGACGTTTCTTCAAAATTACACGAACTAACAATTAAAATGAGTCTTAAGACGAATCTCCGCGAAACACCATTTCCTTGCTGTTGAAAGCTGAAATACTCCATAATGAAGTTTAAACGTTAGCAGTTATTCAGATTTATTCGACTTTTGTAATTTGTTTTCAACTATAATTTTGTTGTGACAAATTACGAGGTGGTCGAAGTTGATTATCTGTGTTAAAAATTCAGATTTGTTATTCACGTGGCCATGCTGCTGTGGGAATTTTGTTGGGAATTAGAATCAATACTGTATACAAATTGTCAATACCAATATTGCTTTCTCTCTTCATAGCTGATTCCTTCGCTCTTCACTCCGCTCTCAAATTACATGATGATGAGTGTATACTTGAAAAATATGCAACGCTTTCAATTTCAAATAATGAGAAAGCTTTCTGTCATTAGCGAGAGATGATAACAATCATTAGTGCTTCCTCAGCTATTTAGCGTATCCTTAGTTGTCAGACTGTTGACACGTATATACGTACTAGCAGAGGGTAACCTCCTTGCCAAGCCACCATTTTTGGGTGTGGATTTAACTATGAAATTCAGCACTAAACATCTGCTACTCAATGAAATTCAGAGAACTAATGAAATTCTTGTCACACTGCAGTTTGAGCGCACCCGGCGCGTTTCCTGTTTGACTCCACTCGGTGTCTACTTTACCCCGCTTTAGCGCAGTCGGCTAATCTAATAAACTGCGCTAAGGAACGGAATTAAGTGGATTCGTAGTCTTTTGGTAAAAATTTGCTTCTTGGTTTCTTAGTCATTTTTCGCTTCGAGTTTCCTTGATTTGATAAGTATAGTTTTAACTCTCTATTCGTTTGAAAATTGACACGAATATAAACAAATATTACAAATCTTACGGAGATTTTCGAAATGAAAATATTATACATACCTGACTGGTTGTCATGTCTGTCACTGCGAAGTGTCGTGATATTCCGGACCCACGTTGGTCGTTCCGAAATGCTAGTACTTTTAAAGGTTAGATTAATCCTATATAATTTAAAATGTGACGAGAAAATGTACCTCTGTAGTCAAAGCGTTCGTTCAGGTATTAGATATCTAAGGGTAGGTTGCAACGTTAACATTAATTTGTGCAGAAAATCGCAATGTACGCCATTTTGTCGGTTAAGATTACTGTCAAATTTGACGGTGCACCTCACCGTAAAGGAGTATCTAATAATTCCATGCCCTAAATAACGATTTGACTTTGGCAGTGTCTCTTCATTTTCTCCATTCAGTTTAGCCTATTTCAGAGTTTAGTACACCTTGATTTTTAGGAGATATTTAACTTTATCTCACCATTATCGAACTGGGTTGCGGTTTCTAAATTTTCTTCTGACTTTTAAATTGGTTATGGTTTAAAATAAAATTTAAAAATAAGTATACAAAATAAAAACATTATTTTTTATGTTTAATCCACAAACAAAACAAACTAATAATAGATGCTCTTCATTTTTATTTATTTATTTATTCACCACCCTTACAGCTATTTTTACAGCATTAGCCTATAATAGCGTAACTAACTTAATTACATTAATTAAATAGGTACTTAAAAATCATTTGAGTCCTAAGTATAACTAATAACAAAAAGTGCAATTCTAGTGAATTCACCCAGTGAACAGGAAAATAAATCTATTCGGTCAGCTACTTGGTTAAGTGTGAGCAGTGCTTGTGCAAGCGGCCCCTTGTTGAACAAGTTAGTGCGCCCGCGCGGCACGGCCAGCAGACGCGGGCGACGGCGACGCCACACGTACCTGTTTGGGACAAAAAAGCAAACGCACTCTAAGACCTGGCTATTTGTTAGCCTACCTCTCAGCAGCTTAAAAATATAGGATACCAGGTGCAACTCTCTACGAACTCGCAACTCGTTATATCCTACCATACCCAGTATAAATAATGTAGGGTACATTAGCGGATAGAAGGGATACACCGCATATTTCTTGAAATATAGGTATCTAACAAATTTATTTTGAATGCGCTCCAGCATAAGGCTATATTTTGCTTCATGCGGTGCCCATATAACTGCATTGCATTCGAGGTTACTCCTGACCAACGCATTATACAAAGCGATGATTGCTTTTACGTTATTGAACCCGTAGGACCTACGAAGTATAAATCCAAGATTTCTGTAAGCTTTCTTACAGACGCCAACAATGTGATCCCGAAACTGTAAATCTGCCGTGAATTTAACTCCCAAATCTTTTACTTCTGTGACCCTCTTTAAACTCATGTCACCAATTTTATAGTCGTGATAAATTGGTTGACGAACTCGAGTAAAAGTGATGGTAACGCATTTGGATAAATTAAAGTTCAGCTTGTTGGCTTCGCTCCATGAAAGCACATTATCTATATCATCCTGGAAACGCTCACAATCGTTAACATCCGTGATGGATCGATACATTTTCAGATCGTCTGCGAAGAGCAGGCAAGACGAGTCCCCCAGCACTTCCGGCAGGTCGTTGACCATTATGATAAATTCCAAGGGCCCAAGATTGCTGCCTTCATGGAAAGCTAGGTGCCACTCCCGCAGATACTTTTCAGCCTTAAGTGGAATATATCAAAATAAATATTTCCACAATAACCTGTCCACACTCAAGCAGTGTTGTGTCCGTTGAAACTGTAATGAAGTACACACAGTAAATCAGACTCGGCAATAGCCGTAACTCACGCCTATTTGTCGTAACAGGTTCAGCTTTAGAAACTGTGCAATTTAGAAAAAAATACAATTCACCGATTGTTGATAAAGTATATAATAGTCTGTAAATATTTTTTTATATTTTCTTTTGGAAAACTTACAGCTAATATACTATAAGTAAACAAAATTAATAAAAAGAGATATGGCTAATTATAAATACCTCTAGTTACATTAACATAAGATAATGTCGGTAAAAAAAAATAGTATGTTATTTTATGTTAGAACAATGATGAGGAAGCGATGTTTATGATTAATTTTACGTAATATTTATATTTTTTTATTTATGAGAAGCTCTCTTTAATTAATTGTTAGTGAAATTAAACAAGTCCAAATGCAATATTTTTAGCTTTAAAAAAATTCTATTTCAGATAAACACAAATAAATTACAATGGTATGATTATGATTGATATAAATTAAGCTGACAAAACAAAATTTGTAATCGATTCTTGTGTCAACTAATGAATCAATTGTCGGCGTGTTTTTGATACAAAAACATAGTTAAAACCAAATTCGATCATCAAAAGCGCAACATCAAAAAACAAGTTAAAAGATAAAACAATACACATGCATCGTTTACACTGCATTCTATATTGGCATTTTTTATTGCTCTGTGGAATAAATTGTCCGTTATCACAGAGGCTGGTAACCCGTTTACTGATACTAAATGGACACGGGTTATTCACTATGAGACCACACAGCACTGACCGCAAGTGTGGTCAAATGTTACTACTGATGTACTTATGGAGTATAAAACATCACGAGGAAACGTACACATTTAGTTGATAATTTATCATTCAAACTATCATGCAAACTACTTCGGAAGGAAGGATCTGTAATAGTGAACAGCAGAATCCCTCGCTGCTTCAATCACGTGACATGCAGCAATAATATTAAGGAACGCCTGGTGTGCTAGTGCAGGCAGAAACAACCAGATAAGCCTTACCAACCCTTTTTTATTAAAAACCGCTTGCCTAGCATCTGCACTACACGTTCACAAGATGACGCATTGATCAGCTATCGCGAAGCTCAATCACAATAGAGGGTCCACCAGTTTGACCATTTGAGTGAGCATGACATACTCGATTCCCATGACTTTATAGATTTTATTCATCGAAATTGAAATAAAATTCAAACACGATGTAGATTAAGTTATTAATTTAAAAAAAACATTCAACCTTACCAACCAACCAACGTATTCACTAAAAGACCACAATATGGTTGACCCGCGTGGTCATTCACACTGTGGTCTTGTAGTGAATAACCCTGGCTGCTAGGACTAGTGAGTAACGAATTTTCAGACAAAGTGAATCGCTTTCAAAATGTTATATGATCAATTATTTTTGGTAGTGCAGTTTTAAGTGCAAAGGATTTAGGTTAAAAGTTTTTATAGGCAACAGCATCATATGTGAGACTTGAATAGTCTAACGCGTGGGATATGTGATTGCCGCCCTAAAGTAGGACTGTAAACACGCGGGACATAAACTTCATGCGCCGGTAATTTGTTTATTTATTTAAATTTATACTGAAGCTTTCCTACTAGTCAACCAATACGTATTTTTTATCCGACACTAGCGGCCCGTCCCAGCTTCGCCCGGGTAATACGGACGGAAACACTCGAGTTAGCTTATACAAACTATAAATTTATTTTAATCTCAATCTAACATTTACAACCATAGAGATAATTTACAGCAGTAGACAATGTTCGCATCGCATAACTCATTTTAATGAGCTTCACAACACAGGACAAGCAATATGCAGTACCGCAAGTTTGGTGCAGTAGCTGTGCACAATACACTCATATTTAATTGTACATCTTGTAAGCAGTTATATGGATATTTGATAATACAAGCTTTTAGTTATAAAAATAATACATATAGTGAAATATTTTTATAGGTGGCTTCCCAATCAAACATATGATCTGAAGTGTCACCTAGATCTCAAGTACTTGATTAATATTGTTTAATATATCACTAGCTGCGCACCGGGGCTTCGCTCCCGTGGGAATTTTTACTTAAATAATATTTCGCTGTTCCAAGAAAGGTCACTGACCCTATAGTGTCAGGCACTAAACTGTCCGGAGTGCACTTTAATGTCCACTTAGAGTTTTATTGGGCGTTTTACTAACTAACCGTAAAACCTACACTACATTAACCCTTTTCCGTTCGCCTGGGTACGTGGCCCGCACCTAGGTACTTTCAATTGAGGCTCTAATGGGTGGCAGATGAGATTTTTCTCATTTATAAGAAAATGTTCTCAAATAGATAGGTAATCATTTTATTCCTTTATTTTCATAAGAAAATTGTAGTGAGAGAAGAACTCCAAATTTCGACTTTGCGTCTATAGTAGGACAAAAACTGTTATATTACTTTAAAAACTTGTTTTGTTTTATTATTCAGATCTGGGGGCTCACTATACAAATTCCCGAATCTTAAATTGAACCGAGATGCATTTGAATCGTTCCGAAAGAGTGGATGGTGGGTAAAAATGCTGATATTAAAAAAATAACACAACAAGAAGTCTCATAGGAAACAGTTCCACAATAAACTGTGTCCAAGGATCTCATTTTTCCGTAATAGCGCAACAGCGGGAGGTAGATCACACGCGGTTTGGCCGCGCGACAAATCGCAATATAAATCAGTACAACCGACACAATGCTGTATTTGTAGGCTTGCAATAAACATATTAGTACATACAAATACATAATAAAGTATTGGGTCATTGATAGACACAAATACAAGACAAATATATAAACAACAAGATAAACAAATATACCTAGGTGGCGCAGTGGTAAGGTTCTTGCCACTGAACCGAGAGGTCCCGGGTTCGGTCGGGTCATGATGGAAAATGATCTTTTTCTGATTGGCCCGGGTCTTGGATGTTTATCTATATATGTATTTGTTATAAAATATAGTATCGTTGAGTCAGCATCCCATAACACAAGTCTCGAACTTACTTTGGGGCTAGCTCAATCTGTGTGATTTGTCCTAATATATTTATATTTATTTATTTAAATATATCTGTGACAAATATATTCATTATAATTTTAAGAGCTATATTACATTATAGCATTAAGAACCTTCAGATAGCGGGCGCACGTGATTACCACTGACGCCACGAAGGTGTTAGATTCTTTTAAAATAGAAGAATAACACGTGCTACTGACATCTCTCTCTGTCTCTTTCATCTACTTCGTAAAAAATAAACTTGTTTTTTTAAAGATTTGGCTGTGATTTTAAACCAGTCATATGCCTGTTGTCTACCATCTTTGGAAACACTATTATTGCCTATTTGGTGCCAAAGCTATATGTCCCCATAAGATATCCTCGGGAGGATATGGAGTGGTCACATTTCAGGGCGGAACCACATGCCAAAATAAACATCACTGTATATCCAAATACATACATAGACAGTACAATAAATGCACGTCACGTCACACAAGCTTCTAAAAGCTCTGAAGCTCTCTAATTCTGTTAAGACGGATTAGGAGACGGCCGCTAAACCTGATATTAATTCGAGCTTTGAAGTGGAGCTTGCGGTTCATGTAACATACAAAATAATATATGTTATTTGAAGGTCGGATTTTGAGCAATTTTTTTTTCTTTCTGTTGCTCTTATGGATTTTGATGTTACTGAAAATATTGTAAATACTCGTAAAAATATAATAATATGAAAGTGGTGAAACTGGCCCTTGTCGTTAAAATTTCACTGATGTATATGGGTGTTAGGCCTCTTTTCCATGCCGTGAAAATTACGGTTAAGGTCGTTTGTACACGGCGCGGCGCGTCTGTGTCGCCGGATACGTCATCTGACGACTATTAAATACGGGTTTGCATATCACTATCAAATTGAATCGATCGAAGTAAGACTAAAACAAAAAAAAACATTTTTTCGATTTTCTTTTCTACAGTTTTGACCACCGCCGTGGCCTAACGGTTATCATGCCTGACTGCTACACTGGAGGTCCCAGGTTCGAATCCCGGTCAGGTCAATATGAAAAATGATATTTTTCAGATTGTTCTGGATCTTGGATGTTTATCTACATATGTATATGTTATAGAATATTGTATCGTTAAGTTAGTATCCCATAACACAAGTTTCGAACTTAATTTGGGGTTAACTCAATCTGTGTCATTTGTCCCTATATATATATATTTTTTTTTAAGTTATCTCCGTTTAATTAAGATTTTGGCCAAATTAAAGTATTCTAGTATTAGCAGTCTCCGAGCTAAGCCGGTGACGGACAGACATGACGAAACTATAACAGTTCCTATTGGATGAATCACTTATACAATATATTATATTATTTTACTTTATATAAATTATTTTACTCGTTCACGTAGAACAAGTCAACACATACCGAAATGAGCAGTACGGTTAAAAACGTGTCGTGTACAGAAGACCTTATGAACGGGAAGATTCTTAGTAACAAGACAAGGTCGATCGATTGGTATCCAATTTGCGCGTGAACCTGCCCGTGTTGTTATATCGGATTACAGTGTTACCTGATCACAATGACAATATACAATACAATGTCATTACACCACACCGAGGCAGGTCCCAGGTTAAAATTTGTGCTAAATGAGTTTGTATACCAATCTGACTCATATGTTCCTTATATTCAAGTTTGGTTTCCAACATTGGAGTTACATCTATACGAGAAATATTCACTGATAACCCTAATTAAGTTGAATAAGCTGTAAACTGTCCAGAAATTGTCGAAAATGAGAACCCAGGACCATCGGATATTTGCATATAGGTATGTACCTACAGTATAATTAAGTTAGCAGTACTTCTATATTGTTTAACAAACAAATCAACTTTCCATAGAATATTTGGTAAAAATTTGCGTAACATTTTGTGATATTAAAAAAAAAATACCTAAAGCTCTCAGCCGCTTTTATCGAAACAAAATACAAGGTCATAAGTACCACCTGAGTTTACCTCAAATGATCTCCTCTCGACCCAATAAATGCCTATACATTATCTTGAGTCCCTGAAGGGGGCTGTAAAACCGGCATAAAAAAGAAAAAGTCGTAATTAGTAACAAATGCCTCCTCGTTTGGTTTGTTTTGGAACCTTTTCAAAGTACACCTTGTAAATGCCACAGAGTAGAAACATTTCTATACATTTTTTCATCAATACTTTCAGTGTGGTGATAAGTTTCACGCGAAAATGTTTACACTGTGGTGGTTGTTCGTACTTCTGTTGGACGATGTGAGATGAGTTTCGAAATTGTTGTTTTTCTCGTTAAAAACTTGGTCGATTTGCTTTTTCCAGATAACGATGGGGAATGTTCATTTATAACCCTATTGTTTTGGTCAAACAGTTGCTTCGGTTACATTTGTAATGAAAATACATAGCCTATTTTCTTATTTAGCCTATGGACGTGTCCCACTGCTGGACAAAGGTCTCTCCTTCCTTTTTCCACAAATTTCTGTTAAAATTTGTTTTCCATGTCACTTGTAATTATTTTATTATAACTAATTTTGAAAATCGAGAGAGAGGGTTTCATTTTAGCGGTGGTCGTTCTGAAATACCAGAAGTTTGTAGATTTTTAAGTAAATATCATGAATCATTACAAAATATTATGTAAAAAAGACTTGAGAAGTCTAATTTCTGTATAAACTTTTAATTTGGACAACTAATTTCATGTAAAGTAATACAATATTTTAGTTACAAAATTCTTTTTCAAAGCGCACACGGCGAAATTCACTTATGGCCTCAAAAGCCTCGCAACGTGATATGAAAGTACGAAATGATTTGTGATGCGAAGTGATTCCGGATTGGTGTCGGTCACATCACCTCCGCAAACGGAATACATTGACCAATATGGAATGTGCCACTTCTACCGAATCCTGCTTTATGCGAACGGAAACTGAATTTGGCACCATTGAAAAATCTGACAAAGTGATCTCCGATACAACATTTTAAGGGAATGAACTATGGATTTATTCATTTATAACAATATTGTTATGACTGAATAAAAAATGTCGAAAGTAAAAATTACAATGTCGTATCGTACTAAGCGCCTGTGAACCGTAGTGTCCCAGGTTCGAATCCTACTCGTGCCACATGAGTTTGTATACCAATCTGACTCATGTATAGTAGTTTTCATCGTCCACCACTTGCTTCCGGTGAAGAAAAATATCGTGAGGAAACCTGCACACTGGTAAACAAAATATTGTTTACTAGCGTGTGTGAGACGTGGCGATAGTCGTAAACATCATGTCAGATTTCTTTAGGCGAGTTGAATTGAATCTGACACCAGTGTTAGTGTTAGCAACACATTCGATAAGAACGAGCGCGTACTGAGGGATTAGTGTCACAACGGCGCAATGTGATTGGGGCGCGCGTCTCACTTCGAATCGATTCGAAGGTGAGAAGTGAAATGCAAACCCGCACTTCGCCCACTTTATTGGATTGGTTCTAACTTATTAATATGAGTCAGATATTCTAGTTAAAACGTGGACGTAAGATCTTCAAAGAAATTTGTTCAGTATAATGAAGCAACTTACCTTAAAACTTAATTAACGTTTCCGCAGAATCCTTTTATTGAACTGAACAAAATGGAGATGCAATTGCCAAACTAATTTCCAATAAATTCATTGTAAAAATAGTTGCTCGCACTCAAAAACAATTGAAGAATTCTCGGGCACTTCAAACATTTCAATTCCCTTATTTACTCGCTCCAATGGCATTTAATTGAAAGAAAACAGTTCTGAGAATTGGTTTCTATCGATAAGACAGATTTAGTTTTTCATTGTATTTCGATAATGAGAGTATCGGAGGAATTTACAGTATTACAATAATATCGTAATTAATAATAAATAAATAAATATATTAGGACAAATCACACAAAATTGAGCTAGCCCCAAAGTAAGTTCGAGACTTGTGTTATGGGATACTAACTCAACGATACTATATTTTATAATAAATACATATATAGATGAACATCCAAGACCCGGGCCAATCAGAAAAAGATCATTTTCCATCATGACCCGACCGGGGATCGAACCCGGGACCTCTCGGTTCAGTGGCAAGAATCTTACCACTGCGCCACCGAGGTCGTCAAAATTTTTATTATGTTATGAAATATATGTATGTCAAATGTGAAACAGATGTAAATACAAGCGTTTTTTAAGAGAACGAATCATTCCACGAAGAGCAAAAATGCAAGTCTGACAGATTAGTCGTGTCTGTATATCCGTCCGTATGTCACTGCCAATTTTTTATTTTCCTATTGTTAATATTTGACATTAAACGAGACACGAAAAAAGTTATAACGTCTTTAGACGTTATTGTTCTGCAAAGGGTTAAGTATATAAAAATATACATTTGTTATGTAGGTAGGTATGCTTTTGTACATTCGTTGAGTCAAATTAACAAATAAAATGCTTTTGTATAATTTATCTCAATTACAGATCTGCATGTGTAGAGATATATTGTTATAGTTTATTAAAAAAATATGTACCATTATAAAGTTGAAACTTAGTATATAAGGAGGATCTGCGTCGACATCAATCTGTGTTCAACGTTATATTTTACAAATATATTAAAAATATTGCTATTTATTAAGAAAGCAATAATTTGTTATTGCTTTTTTAATAAATATCAATATTTTTACGTTTAAATAGATCTCATTGTTTTTCAAATAAAAATTAATTAGATGACAACACAAAAAGTGTCAGCTGCTTTCATTCCCACGGGGAGTTGATTAGATCATGAAAATTTATAAGGGATTATCTTCCTAATCGAAAACAGACCGAATATTAAATGATTCCTATACACTATGCTAGCTGATAATGGTCATGCAAGAAAAGGCCGTGTCGTATGCTAAAGTAAAAAAATCGCCGTGTAAATGTCTCTTAGTGAACGTATAATAACAATTTTAATGATTAATTTATTGCTAAACGTGGTGTCCTAAAATACAACCACTCACACTATCCTCCAATTTATGTCGTACGAGGTGACTAGCCTTATCAGCTCATAGGAAACAATACAATTCCCAAGAAGGATTAACGTCAGGCAGCCGTAAAATCAGTCGGAGCGGAGCCAATTGTAAAATCACAGTCATCTTCAAAGTTTTTTATGTTGACCCGAGCTTCGCGGCGTCACAACCCCGAAAACAATCTGAAACACACGAACATGAGAAAGATTTAGTAATAAACCATATCAGAATCTTTGAAACCATTCAAAAGAATATTGAAATGTGCACAAAGATCTCGACAACCCCTCAATCACTTAACTCATAATGGTAACTTTATTCCATTAAAATTGTTAAGTAAAATTAAATTACAATAAAAACTGAGCTGCATTGGTTCGTTTAAAAATAAACATGGAAATTCTTCACTCAATTTTCGTTCCTTGTCATAATGCCATTCAATACTCGAGCTGTGCCAAGCTTTGCAACTCAAAATCGACGAGCAATATTGCCGTCATTTGTCTTTCTGGCCAGTACTGCATTTTCCAAACGCCCGTCCAGCAAATTTGACATCTGATTGTTCGAAAATAGAGTCCAAATTGCATATGACAGATATCGATATCCCATGGCATGTCCATTTGGGACCATTTGCTTTGTCTTCTAATTGCGTTAGGCACTCAAATATTTTTGTGTAGCCAGTTTTAACTGGCTCTATGAACGAGTGCAATATTAGTTTTGTAAAAATAATATATTTTGTTATTGGGTTGAGTGAGAATTTAGTGCTTGTTTCAATGTGTAAAAGTGTTGAGGTTTGCTAGCTCATGTTATAATGTACAACATGTTATATCATATGAGCACAGCAAACTAAGAGTCGCAGACAAATATCTGTGAAATAGGTACAAATATTTTTATTTCCTGTGCTAGGAATCAAACCCTGGATACTAAGTCCCAAAATTTTATGATATTTCTTTCGCTTTCATCTATACAGATATCCAGCCCTGTAAAACAAGTCATTACTGAGGTGATTTTATAATATTTTTTACGGTTTTTGTTGACGAGAATGACATAAGAGGATTGTTTTTGACACCAGTGATTTACTATAAGTACTTATAATTTTATTAGTCTTGATGATTGAAATAAAAATGTATGATTTATTATCTCAGCATTATTTATATATTATCATATTATTTTTTAACAGCTACAGAACATTGATTCTCTCTTCTTGAAAAAGGTCACCATCAATCAAAACTATAATTACATTACACATTTACGTCGGTAATCACGAGTGAATGACCCGTATTTTGATTAAAAATGTCTAGTTCTCACTTTCGCTTTAATCAAGCTATAGCATTGTCCCGCTTGCTTTCAGTGAAACGCGGTTCTTGGTATTTAAACGTATTAAATTTGGACAACGTAAAATATTTTGTTTTTGCATACTTGAACTCTGAAAACACATTATCCCAGTAACACAAAGTGTGTATCGCGGTGATTGTGATATTAATCACGCGCGGTCGACGCCATCTGCACCCCTGTACTGCATCATATATACAACCAGTTTAAAAATCACGACACGACTTAATTAACTGATTATTTTTTATTCAATGAACATATGTAGGCACTTTATTGGAAAAAGAACAATTCGTTAAAATAGGCAAAGTTTCATGTCCGACCCAAAGGTCACCCTAACCAAGCATGCAAGAAATTATTCAGAACGGCGATAACATCCACACAAGATAATAAATCAAATTAAAGTTGGTGAAGTGTTCGAGGAAGAGAAGAACTGTGGTGAATGAATGATCCAGACGAGACGACGACAGAGGTAGTTCTTTATTTTTTAGCTTAGAAGCCGGCATCCACTTACATTCAAATTTTGATGGTTCGGCTGATATTAGCCGTCTTTTTGCATGACGTAAGTTGACGTAGATAAATCAGGCATCATCAAGCTCGACTCTCATTACTCATTTTAGAAGGTGATTTAAAGAAATGTTTGATTTCAATATTAATTTGAATAAGTAACCGAGCATCTTCATGAATAGCAAAAATATAAAAAAAATCTTCATAAATCCTTGTCACTGTTCATACAATCTCCTATTTTCTAAAAGAACGCTTATTTGGTACGTATAAAATAAAAAATAACATAATGTAATTTCAAAATCGTCAAGTGTAAACGCCACATCATAAATAGTACTAACATTCATTTTTCACCAGCGCGCATAGTTCGCGCGCAGGAATATTAGTGGAAAAATATACGGCCTTACATTATGCGCTCCAGGTCCTGGCGATTGGGATTACGATGCGCTTTTGTTTGCATTTTAATGATGTTTCGTTTACAAAAATATGTTTAACCTATTCACGCGCGTGCCCGATCTGACGCGATCCAATAAAATAAAGTCATGCGTTCTATTACTGAAATGTAAAATATTTTATGTGTTATTTATCATAAATAAAATCAATGTATCTATCAAGCTTTTTGTAGTGATATTCATATTAGTTTAAACTTATGTATGTTACTATAAAAAGTAAATATTTGTCTGCCTCCGCATAGCGTTGTAATGAATCAGGCTTAATCCAGATTCCCAGCTGAATTTGTACCAACTGTGGTGAAAAACTACCCGGGAATTTGTGGTGGGTTAGAGATCATTTCCGGGGTAATAGTTATTAGAAATTTTTGACTTCGACTTGTGATAGTGGCGGTCAAGCGTCTGTCGCAATGGTCAGTCGTTGGATGGGTGAACAAAAATGTTAAAAATGACCTCGAGCTCTTCTTAGTTTCGAAACGGCAGTGCTTTAGCAATGGATAAAATTGCTGCTAACGATGATTTGAATTTATTGATATAAAACATATTAGCTTATAGATTGTGCTCAGAAATGGGATAGTCCGGGCATTAAATCGGGCATAAACAATCGTTGATTGTGAACTATTGTTGATTAGTTCTGAACTTATTACGAGGTTCATGGATGTATCGCTGACCCCATTTTGATGGAATAGATACACGGTTGAAGCAAAAGATGTAAGGTCAAAAACCTATTTTATTTTTCTACTATAAACCTAAACTGATCTGTAGTGAGGGGAGAAAGTTTGTATAAAAATACATGAGTGCTGGTAATATTGCTACGTAATAATCGAGACATGTCCATTTTTCAGCGCATCAGCTGTTTGGCTACAGTCCAAGCTGTCGCTGTGGTCACCATAGTAAGCTATCTGTTCGATTATCTATATAGAGGTATTATATAACATCATTTTGATAATGTGCCTTTATACTGTTGAAGCCCAGGGTCCAGTTTCCTACTTTTTTTACTCCACTTCACGCGTTCTTTGGCACACTTAGTCGTCAGACCAATGGTATGTCCTCCTTGACAACATCAAGCTAGCACCTTTTTCATTTGGGCCTATTTGACAGGACCAGAAAAGGGCATTTCCAGAAATTTATTCACTATGTAATTTAGCGATTTACGTAATAGATGGCGGGTGTACCAGCGGCGGAGGCGTCACTTCTAGAAATTTATCTTCGATGTACCATTTCTAGATATCATTTTATTAGTCTATAATATTACACTCTGCAATAACCCAATCACTTCTCGAATAGTTTGTCATATCTAAGTTGTCTGACCATTTCCTTCTTTGATGACAGTTTTACATCGTCAGCCAGGAGGCCACCCTCCATCCACTCTACCTTTACTCCTAAAGGTAGACTTAAAAAGCCACAGAGTCACATCCTGCAAACTGCCCAAGCTCACTAAATTTTTTCTACTTTTCAGAAATTACAAGACAAAAATTGCAATGAGCAATCGAGCAGTTTCCATTGGAATCTCTCGATTTCCCAATAAAATCGCATTGCAACTAGTAGCAATATAATCTGTGGGACTTAAAAAACTCCAGTCACATACATGACTCTTGGCGAGCCGCCAAAGTCGGTGTTTACGAAGCCCTAGTGCTCGGAAGGCATGCCTTATTTTGCATATAAACAGACCGACTTAACTATATTTTAACTTAGATATACTAGCTTTTAGTTCATGTTAGTTTGGATGATAGATAGAAATATTAATTTTTCAACTGTTATACACAACTTCACTGCTACATTAACTTAACTTACATCTGCTAACTGTAATCTGTGCCATAGACACAAATTGGTTAAAGCGCAGCTCGATGTTGTTCATACGAGTACAAGCTGGGCTGTTGATTTTCAGTTGCTACCAGATTTGTGATGACGCGAACATGATCCATTGCAAGTTTTAAAATGATAATAGATTATTGCTGCAAATGAGAAGATAGATGTCATGTCGTATCGAGACATTAAAAGCAAGACTCCACTGACAAGCTCTTAAATATCAAGAAGATGGTGAATCCACTTGGGAACTCCTCAACGATTTACAGCGCGGACATTTTTTTTGGACGTTGTGTCTAATGCAACCCCATGCCTAATGAGGCAATGGCCTCATCATCATCATCATCTGCAGCCCTCCGTGACCCACTGCTGGGCATAGGCCTCCTTCCGTCACCGCCAACCATCTCTGTCCTGGGCCATCCCCATCCAGTTGTTGCCAGCAATTTCCTTTACGTCATCGACCCATCTAGCCGCCGGATGTCCTATTCTCCGTTTTCCAGTTCTGGGGTACCACTCAGTTACAGCTTTACTCCACCTTCCTTGTTTAATTAAATTTAATGTAATTCATTACTGAATGTAGGTATCAGGCGAAGATTTTTAGACAATAGGCGGGGGTGGAGTGTCGCTGTAATGTTGAAGAAACTAGCTTATGTCCGCGGCTTCGCCCGCATGATTACAATGGAGACAGTTATTTACCCTATGTTATTTACCCATTTCATACCTTTATCCATTGTCGTTAAATACATATCGCAAACTAGGAATTGCAGCGTAATCTACGTTCAAACAACGCGGTTTGGCGCCATGACAAATCGCGGTGTAAATCAGAGAATCTCCTGTGTCCGTGATCCGACCTACACACTGACCCAGTGAGTCGTCACAAATTAATAGTTATTTATTCTATAGACATCATTTCCATAAATGGAGAATGCCCAAAATTCAGGTACAGATTTTCAAGTTTCCCGACCTTGACATTTTATAGTCTCAACATTCTAGCACTTTGACATTTTTAGACATTTATATTTACCGATTTTGACGTTTCCACACTTTGATAATATTAAACGCTGATAGTCGATGAAATTACTTAGATTTTGATTCACCGCATCTTATCGATTTGACAATGATTTTGTCCACAATTTTTGATTAAAATATTCAACTTGTATATACTGTAATAAATTTGTCCAGATTTAATGAAAACCGTCGGTGACTGAGATTGGATCGCCTTAAATCAACAGGTCCACCCTCAGTACAATAAAGGCAATTTTTTGTACATTCAAGATTTATTAGAGACATCTTTGTTAGAGATACTTGATGACATAAAATCTTTTTGCTAGTGAATTATTGCAAGTACTAAATCATTAGTAGATTGAGCTTTTCTACAAAATTATTTAGCAATATTGATTCAGTAGATTGTATAGAATTATAAAAATGTGATTTACTTTTAACAAATGATACAAGGAGATAAATCAATTCATTTTCGAAACAAATATAAAACTCAAGATTTGAGTAACACAATTTGCAAGTTTAAAGCGATATACCAGATTTTGTTGAAGCAGAACATCGATGGGTTTATTCCCAGCATTTTACCAATCGATTCCCAAAAAGTCAGCCGCGAACTCAACTACACCATGGGTTTATACCGGACTATTTTGTAACGACAATGGGAAATACTGGCCGTAAACCGATCTCTGTCAGAGTTGGATGAGTGACAGCGGTTTCCAACGAGATAACTGGCTGAAAACGCTTTGCGTTTTCCGAAAAACGAAAAAAAAAAATAGTAAACCAACAATAGCCTTGGTGAGGGGCTGCAAGTACTTTTTAAGCCACGAATACACTAGGGAATATTTGACGTGCAACATATAATTTTTTTTCTTTTCATTACAATGTGCATGAGTGAGATCGACTATGTGCTATTTCACTCGAGTCATTGGTAATGCGTGAGATAGATTATATGTATGTTGCACGTCAACGTTGCCTAGTGTATTCGTAGCTTTACCATCGAATCTTTCGCTGTGAGACGCAACCAGACGCAACAAAAAAGATAGGTTGGTTAACCTATCAAATTGCAGCATTATGATGCGTCTACAACCATAGCGCGATTTGATTGGTTACCTACTCCTCACTACAAAAATATTCGATAGTGAAAAGTGGATTGCATACTAGCATTTTGGTCACGATTGTTTGTAAAGTTGCACTAGTCAACTTTAGCGTTAACTTTAACCTGCGTAATGCTGATGTTGAGACATATTGGCATAATTTGCGTTTTGTTGTCTAGAATAAAGTTAACGTCAAAGTTGACTGGTGCAGCTAACTAACCTAAACAAAGGTTTCCTATGGCAAACATTAGTATAAATCCATTAATCTAACTGGCCAGTTGCAGCCCGCGGTGATGGCTGTCGCGGTGGATTAATAGAGAGGGTGGTGTGTGTAGTGTGTTCCTGGATTTAATGAAAACTGTGTAAAAGTACTTGTATGTAATCCTTAAAAACCCGTGCACACTTAATGCGTTAACTAATGCTGCACGAATATTTGAGGCTACAGTTTTTCTCATCTATTCGGGCTATGAGCACTGTCCCGAATACTCAACGGCGCGGCGTGGGTTCAATTCCCGCTCGATTCCAGATTTTGTTCATCTCATTATCATTTGCAAAACTGTGTTTTAGTAAATTAACATACAACCCATTTCACAAAAATAAAATCAAATTCATCCTCTATTCAGTGTAATTCGTTGTAGAATTTCACCTGAGTCTAAATTTTCATTCTTAACATAGGTGCACACAAATAAGAACTCAGAAAATAAACATACTTTTTATGGGGCAGTCAAGTGACAAAATATTACAGTGTTGGCACAAGTTTACGTCAAAATTCTGTCCATCAGGCCAGAGGGCGAGCTCGCACTAATCGTCAGCCGTCATCAAGCGGCCGCAGTCAGCTCAGGATTAAACCATTATTTTGACGACCGCCTGCATTTGACGGCTGATACTCTGATGTGGATCCACTGTAACAGTTGTAGCAATAGACCAACTAGTTTTGCCCTACGGTTTTGTTGCCATAGGAACTTCAGTAGAGATGTTTGTTATTTTTAGCAGTTTATTTATGTAAAAACATTTAATACTAAAATCTTATAAACCAAATCTTAATATCACTAAGAAATACATAGTTACCAAAGTCTGTATTCAGAAATTTGACGTTACAAACACTTTTTCATGTCATTTTGTAATAATATCTCAAAAAAAAATAAAAACATATTCTATGAATGACATCTAATCTACACAAATGTTTATTAACTTAATATATAGCATATTGGAAAAATATGTTAAAACTCGCAACTCTTGAAAAGTTAGTTAAGTAACTTAGTGACTATAACTGAAGGCGCGGGACATAGCTAGTGATAAATATTACAATACTGTGTTCACATAATAAATACTCCACGTAAAATTATATAGTTTAAAATATTTCTATTGCACGTTAAAACCCGGCAACAATGTTGCCAGTGTGAAATATTAAAATTGTAGATGGCGCCGCCGTGTTAAATTGGTAAAACAAAGTGAGATGAATTATTGTGCTTTTGTAAACGAGCGTTTCTTTAATTTCTTAAATTGATTTTTAAGATAAAAGTAAAATTTTATCAGGAACTGTCCTATTACGCTTTTAGCTTGGCTTAAGGCGCCTTGTAACCTTGTAAACACTAAAGCCACTATCACATTTTTATCAATTTCTTCTATTTATTTGCCGAAAGTTAAAGTGATTTGGATGAATTATGCCCCATACATTAAAGTATATTTTTAAAGTATTATAATTACACGATGTAGATAAAAAACGATGGCTACCGAAGGCTATTTAGTCAACTCGGATCGTATTGTTGAAAACTATAATATTTTCTATTAATATTTTGTATCCAGTGTGGCATAATCTGTTGAGATATTTTTATTTTTCTCTCAGAAACTAAATAAATTGATAAAAATGTGATGGTGGCGCTAGTGAAGAGCGACAGATTGCAAGTGAAAAAAGGAAATTGATAGTGCGAATGAAATCCCGAGCTAAATTTTTCCATTTAGAAATTTCCATCTGTGTCTTGGAATGTTTTCGATATTCTAAATTACAAGGAAAAATTCGTAATTATAAGGAAATCATTATTATCATCATGTTATTTTATTTATTTATTTATTAAATTTTTCCACAAATATTTGTAGGGACGACATGTTACAACCCACAAAATCATCTCACGATATTTTTAGAGGTCTCTCTGTACGCTTACACCCGTGGCACTCTTAGGGTAGCAAATCGGTATTTGATGGTACTTTACTTAGATAAAAAAGTAATTTACGCATATTCTAATAGCCCGTCTGCAACCACACGACTTGTATTTTTAATTACACAGCATTGTCTCACTGTGAAGGCTTCCAAAGAACACAGGCGTTCTCACTGAGCATCAAAACGCTACACGCGATTAAAGATTAAGGCGCTTTGTCCCCGCACACTACTAGATACTACTAAAATTCTTTATCTTGTGTAGCATAATCTGTTCAAATATGTTTTTTTTTATTTTTCGCTAAGAAATAAATAATGATGATTGATTGTGGGGACAAAGCGCCTTAAAATAGAAAATATAAACAACTACCTATATTTTACTTCACAACAAAAAAAAGGAAATATTTACTTGTACTATATTAAAGATTACTGTGATATCATGCGTCTATATTTACCCAAATATATATTCGTTTGATGTTACCGAATTGCACGCACACCGTCCGTCGAATTTGTAGCTCAGCTTGGACGTAGCTTTCTAGAGGATATTTGCATCACATTCTTGCACATTAATACTTCCGTTATAACGGTTCCAGTTGTACTCAAAGTCTCTATGCAATTATATGTTGTTATATAGTCTACATTACATAGCTATACAAGTATAAATAAACTAACTTTAAATAAATATTAAAAGTATACTTAATTTAAAAAGTTTCTGCTCAATAAATGAATGCACGCAAACTAAAAATGCATAAATATTTTATAAAATATAATCATTGCAGCGATAATTGAAACAATGGAGGTGTAATGGTTAAGAGGCCCGCCTGTGGATCGGGAGGTCCCTGGTTCGAATCCTACTACCTATGTACACACGAACTCACAAAATAAGCAATAATTTTACTACTTACTTTGGGGCTAGCTCAATCTGTGTGATGTGTCCTAATATATTTGTATATTTATTTATTTCTATACATAGACATGAATCTGTATAATATTTTATATTTGTGTGTTTATTTTTCGTACAGTATAGTTATAACAGTAGAGGCCTACGACAAAGAGGCGACTACTACCTATGACGAATGAATTTATAATTATTAATATTTTAATTAGGTATTAAACATAAAATTACTAACATACTGACAATATTTACATGAATACTGTTATAAATAATTTGTAAACGCGAATTCATTTTATGTTTATGGATTTTTTTTTTGACAATACCAGATTGGGTGTGTGTAATTGTATAAGGTAGTTGATTAAACGACTATTTTATTTATTTATAGTTATAACAAACATATACATTACAATGGTTATATATGTTGATAACCATTGCAATGTGTATGCTTGTTATAACTATAAATAAAATAAAATAGTCGTTTAATCAACTACCTTATACAATTACACACATAGGTGTATTTTGTTATTTTAGTAACTATTCGAAGGCCTTGTTAGAAACACTAGTGAAAAAAAAACGCAGTGATAATGACAAAAATAAAATCACTCATTTTTCGACTCGTCCAAACGCTCCATCACTAAATGATACTCGAACGTGACGAGATTGAGTATAGTTTAGCGAATAAATCTATGTTAATTATTACGTTCATGGTGATGACTTTCTATGATTGCTGGCTGCCATTTGCGATCAAAAAACATAACGAAACAGGAAAACAACATATTTTATTTGTTTGTTCGTTCGTTGTTCGTTCGTTCGTTTGTTCATTCGTTCGTTCGTACGTTCGTTGTTCGTTCGTTCGTTCGTTCGTTCGTTCGTTGTTCGTTCGTTCGTTCGTTCGTTCGTTCGTTCGTTCGTTCGTTCGTTCGTTCGTTCGTTCGTTCGTTCGTTCGTTCGTTTGTTTGTAATAACTTTATTGCACGAAAATAAATACATTATTTACATATAAGAAAGATACATTGTACAACGGCGGACTTATCCCATGTTGGGATATCTTACAGTCAACCGGCGATAGGTTGAGAGGACGAGTATACAGTAGCAGGCTGGTCAGAACTAATAACTTACAACATTAACATAAAAGACTATAAATTGTAAGAAAATAAATAAATAAATAGACTTAGGAAAAGTAAAATCTAAATAAATAAATATATATAACAATACCAAAAAAAAACATAAAATAGATATAAATACATATTAGAAATAACATACAATTATAAATACATATTAATACTTACATACAAATATAAATACATAATATAATAGCCTAAATGTTAGAGGACTTAAAAAGTCTTTCTTTAAACGAGTTTAAGGAAGGTTTTTAGTTTACGAGTTTATTTATAAGCAATTAAAATATTTATAAGCACTACATTTTGCAACTCAGAAAAAAATAAACAAGCTCCAAACCAGTTTGAAACAAATAAAAAGGAATCACCTGACTCTCATAAATATTTGATCGCCATATGTTCTCATAAAACAACAAAAGTTTTGTCGTCTGCAAGTTTACCTAGGTACAGGTAAATTACACCGGCCATTAGGGTAGTCATCCACCGCTGAAGCTGCAATACGCTACATCCGCAGCGGTAATATAGTGTCCCGTTAAGAGTGCGCGGGTAAAGTATGCGGCTAAATGCTGCTACATTGCCAATGGTTTGTAGTGGACACACAGCCTTAAATATTGAAGAGCTTATTAATTTTCATAATGAAACTAGTGGAAACTAGTTTTCTAACGTTAAGTTCGTAATCAATTTCACAATTATGTATTAAAATTTTACTAGAACGTTACAACAATAGTTAGTTTTTATATTTTTAAAAAAATATGGATGAATATTTTTTTATGTATGGCTAAAGTGTGTTTGTGCACTCACCCTTGTACCTCTGATATAACTTTCAGCAGCCAAAAAAATAACAATGTTTATTCTATTGAATTTATTTAGTAATTTATACGAGAAAAATTGACGTGAACAGTTTAAAATCTAAATAAATCTGAAATTGAAAATGTTTTAAAAAATGTCGATGATATGTAAAATTGAATCTGAAATCACAATGAAATCAACATTTCAGATATTTAATGGACGAAAGCAGATAAAATCGAAAATCTAATAGAAATGGCAAGTGATAGAGCTAATTGGAAAGAGTTAATTTACATATGACGGTCAAGAAAACGGAGATTCATTGATCAATTACTCTGCATAAATCTGCTATTTTTTATATTTTTGTTATATCGTTATTCATGTATTGGAGTAAACACTTTGTAGTCATAGCAAATTTTTAATGAATTTAAATGTTCGTGAGCCATGCTAGCCGTGTGTATCGCAGTAATACTACAAAATTTGGATTGCACTGCGGAAATTAATGTAAATGGTGCCGGTTTTTAGACGCAGCCGGCAACTTCCAACTTGACAAAGCCGAATTTAATGTTATATGATTGCGCATTCTAAAACAAACACATGTTATTCCATTAAAACTCTAGTTGAGTTCAAATTCAAATCATTTATTCAGAAATTAGACGTTCACAGGCACTTTTTCTCGTCAATTTTTATATTTATAGTTATTTCTCACACGCTACAAACTACTGGCATTTCGGAACGACCACTGATGAGAAGAAATGCCGAAAGAAACTCATTTTAACAGTGTTGTTTCTTACAATGTTTTTTTCATAGTCAAAAGGTATATCAAAACAGGTTATGATTGTGATCCGAGTGCTGATTATAATATATATATCGATGTGAAACACAAAAAAAATAACTTACATAAAAATATATGAGAAACCAGTTCCCTCTGGCAGCACCCGTTCACAAGTTGACGCATGGGTCAGCCATCGCGTAGCTCAACCATAATAGAGGGAACTTCACGACCTAGCCCACGAATGAGTAGAAATATTTGAATGAATCGTGTGAACTGATTTGCATTTTTTAATAGTTTTAGTGAAAAACATCTATTATTAGTATTTGTTGTTGTTTATGCGATATCTGACGATTTCGGTGGCGCAGTGGTAAAGGGCTTGCCTCTGAACCGAGAGGTCCCGGGTTCGATCCCCGGTCGGTCATGATGGAAAATGATCTTTTTAGGATTGGTCCGGGTCTTGGATGTTTATCTATATATGTATTTGTTATAAAATATAGTATCGTTGAGTTAGTATCCCAAAACACAAGTCTCGAACTTACTTTGGGGCTAACTCAATCTGTGTGATTTGTCCTAATTTATTTATTTATTTTTTATTTAATATTATTCAATGACACAAAATCTACTGAACGGATTTCATAGAAATTTGGTACACAAGTTGAAAATAATCAGAAATAGTTTTAAATGTACTTTTAATTTCCGAAATCACCACAAGAGCGAAGCACCCAAGCCGCAGTTAATTCTGAATTTTGGGTACCTACTATTTGTCCACATTATAACGGTCATGCCCAAAAGAAAAATAGGAAAGTGGATCCTTAGCTCCGACGCTTTACGGCTGAAGAAGAAATAGGAAAGCGCTAAAATGAGAAAGATAGACGAAGATTATCCCCAGTTGTAATGTTTAGTTCGTCATACCGAGCGAAATCTTAAAACAAAATACGGCAATACAAAATGAGAACATCCACCGAAAAAGCGGAAAACACGACAGCCCCGCAAATAAATTACTATTCTACAAATACGACTAGAGGGTACATTTGAATAGCTAATTAGTACACTAAATAAAACATTTTTCCGGTGTCCGATTGAAAACAGATTTGCAAGGCAAATGAACCACAGAGACCACGCTATCGTCTTTATCCTACAAACGAATAAATGTCGATTGTGTTTTTATTGAAATAAAGCGCCGCAAGAACAAATTCAAATATAGATTTTTTTTCTTTATTAAATGCTTCGATATATTTTATTTTTAATAATGATGTAAATTCGTCCTCTTCATTTTTAATATATGTGTAAGACCTATGTTTGTTAATTGACGTCTTTGGAGAAAAGGCCGCGGTGAAGTTTGTTGCGCCGCTTCTTCTTCACCTGCGCTTTGGAAGCCGGCAGTAGACTTAGTTTAAGTAATTTTTTGACGTCAATAAGTGATGTATATCATCCTAAATTGAATAAAGAATTTTGAATTTGAATCCCAGTGTTGCAAAGCATTGAACATATTAATTTTACATATATACAAAAATGTGGAATTTAATATGGAAAGAAATGCGCGAAAGGGGGCTTTATGAAAGCAATTTCTACCAGGCAACCTTTAATATTTTTTATTATAATTAAAAAATCTTCTATAAGATAAATACAACATAAATACTTCTAACTGAATTTCTCATTGATCTGCCCACGAGGTAGAATGAAACACACAATATACTTAAGTGAGTTTGCTGTTGCCTTCTCTATTTCACACTGTCTGAAAATTAAGAAGAGTGCTGACTTAACAATGTGTTTCCTCGCCGGAAACAAGTACATGTAGTACGAAGATTCGAACTCAATCCCGCGGAGATCTTAATCACTTGACCGGCAAGCACTTCAGATACTTTCAGGGGTTTCTTAAATTTTTATATAAGTTTTTATTTGAAATGAAGAAGTGCTGATGAAACTTTGTAACCTTTTGACGTAGCAAATTTGTTGTCTTTCTTTTCGAGTGTATTAATTTCTAATGTTGTTGTCAAATTGACAGTGACATTAGATGACTATAAAAGTGTTAGAAATTAACATACCCAAATACAGTTATATATACAGTACTCATGAGCAATTTTAATATCCCCAATGGTGGGGCACTGGCATTTTCTGGCGTTTTGTGTACGCGGAATAATAACCGGGAATACCTTGTACACTTTCATACTGAAATTCCTATCTTTACTGTGGTATTTGTAAAATGTATACCATATTTTATACGAATAAACGATCCTATTAAATTTTAAACTTCTGCCAACTATGAACAACTTGCAATGTAGTTCATGTAGGTCAGATTTCATTATAATATGTATTTAAGACAACCAATCGATCAATGATTAAACCTCAGATGTCGATATAAAAAATAACTGATTAATTAAACTTATTAAAATTTTTCGAAATTCTTTAATCAATTTAGGATGATATACATCACTTATTGACGTACTCGTATAAAACTACTTGAAAAAAGTCTACTGGGGTGGTTCGCAGAGCGTTTCGACCGCTGCGGCTGCGCGGTCATCACAGTCACAATCCGTCAATTTTCTTGAGGAAGGAATCATTTCCAAAGTCATATAGTAAAACTCACTCACAACTCACAACTTCTTGTCTAAGTTAAAATTTTAAAAATTGTAATGACAGCGCGAGCGCATCAGTCGAAACGCTCTGCGAACCACCCACTGCCGACTTTCAGGATGCAGGTAAAGAAGAAGCGGTGCAACAAACTTCACCGCAGTCATATTAATCGATCTATTTTAACAGAACGCATCTGCGCTTACTCCTCATTGGTGTTTCTATCCGAAGTCTGCCTACGCGTGTAGCATATACAAGATGGCTGGACCTCAGATAAACGATCTTTTATCACGAATTGATGTATGTCCGACCTAATGCCGCTCGTGTGGCGGGCCCCAAATTGATTAGCATTGATATAAAACTGGTCAAGGGTGAGCTGGGTGTTTAATTAAAATTCCGTAGTACGCATGGGACGATGAAAAGTAATGAATAAGAGAATTTGTAAATGCCTTTTTTATAGACTGTATTATGTGTCCCATTGCTGGGCAAAGGTCTTTTCTTTTGTCTTTCAAAGGTCTATGACATTTGTTGCCAACCATGCTGAAACTTGTCTAAATCATCCCGTCATCTTGTTCGTGGTCTACTTGACACCTGCACCCTTCGGGAACACAAGTAGTGGTGATCCGTGTCCATCTCTCTGGCGGCATTCGGCAAACATACCTCGCCCAATTTAATTTGAGTCTTGCAGTCTTGGCGCTTACGTATGCCTTTATTTGCGTAAAACTAAATATGAATTTATATAAGAGTATAATGGCTAAACAGTACAGTTAAGAAATTGTCTGTTCTCTTTTATGTTTCCTTAGTTTTATGAGATTTATTTTTATTCGATTGCTGCTAAACTCGTCGCGCCACTTCAATCTCTGTCTGACTCTCCGCCGCCGACCTTCACAAAACGTGACTACCCTAATACACAATCCACAATCTTCTTCTTCTTGCCATAATAACAGGAAACTGCATTGAATCGAGAGTTATGGAAGCAAAAAGGGATGCCTTTGACACAATATAGGCCTATAAAAAAATTGCTAAAGTATTAGGTACTATATTCACTTTTTATAGGTACCACCTAGCAATTGACATGTAATATATAAATTGAATGTTTCATGGCTTTTGAAAGAACTTGTTTGGATTAAACTTGGCGATTGGTTCTAAATTTATCACACGGAATCCCAAAAAATACCCATTCAAATTTATTGAGGCATATCAATCGTTTGAATTGTTTATAACCCGTATTATAAAATTAGATAGCTTCGGAGTGGTTTTCCGACGGAAAAATGTATTTTATGTGTGAGTGGTGTTTCATTCAATGAGTGGTTTTGTAACAACATGAAGCCATGAAAGCGGAACAGACAGACAGATAGATAGAGAGAGAGACAGACTTTCGCATTTATAATATTACTATGATTAACAGAGAGAATAAAAACAATTATACCTATAAATATAAAATTGACTAGATATTTATATTATTTTCCAGACATCAGTCGTATTCTTCATAGCAGAGGATCGTGTCCAATTTGTAGCATATATTCCTTAGCAAAATTATTGCAATAGTTTGCTATAGCTTTCTCTACTTCAAACAGCTGGCAGATCCCTACATTTATCAATGCAAATGTCATAATATTTCTTAACTGGAAGCAAGTGATGGTCGATGAAACTACCATACGTAAGTCAAATTGGTACAAAACTCGTGTAACTTAAGTATTCGAACCTGGGACCGTTCGGTTCTCACCACTGTTCCACCACCTATACACACTTGGCATTTTTCACTGTAACCACTCAGTCCAGACGCCATTGCATAGTAATGGACATGCTGTAAGTAATGCATATTCTTGGAGACAGATAGCTGGCTCATCGTCTATTTATAACGGAATTCGTGTGCACTTTAGCACCGCGCAAAGGCGATAGAATAAAATATGTCTTTGAATCGAATTATCACTAAAATTGTTGTAAAGTTTATATTATGAGTATTTATTTTATTTATTTTACCTTTTGCTCCCTTGCTTCGGCTTCTTCTCCTGCGCTGACGGTAAAAATCAATCAAGGGTAAGGGATAAGATGAAGATTCTTCTCATAAGCGATAGGATAGCGAAACTATCAGTATTTAATCTACGTTCCATCAATAAACCCGTTATACAGCTGACTGTTGGCAACTTTTGGCTCTGTTTACCCCATCCCATATGGGGATATTATTATCCCAATAATAACGTGATGTTGTTTGTATTTTTACTTTTTCATTGAGAAGGTCTACATCGTCATACAACCTTATTAAAAAGCGAAAATTTTAGGAATACTTTTAGATGTTTCCTAATATTTTCCTAATCGATCCACCAATAGATCGAAGTAGCCTGAAGACTATAAGATGATTTCAATGAAATTTGGTTTACATTGTTATTTCATAATTTAATATATTATAGTTTTTAAATAAAATAGAATAAGCGTAAATTTTTTTCAAATATTTGTTGGTAAAACAAAAAATTTACAAACATAAACTTAAGACAAAGATAACTGGAGTGTGCAAGCAGTAGTTGAAGGCTCAGTCTTACGCTGAACAAAATGCCCAGCACTGATTTTCAGCCCTCACCTTCTGCGACAAAAATTCTTAAAGTTTTACTTTGCTTAGGGTACTTTTTATGTCGAAACGGTACGTTAAATGTAGTCAGTAATTTATTGCTCATAACCTCTCAACAGTACCGTATATATTTCTCACAAGTAACACAGTATGGGATGTCGAGCATAGTTCATACACAGTAGTAACCGCGAGATATTTAATTAAACTAAATGATATATGACGTTATCCGCATTGCAGTTCATGTTACACTTTTTAATGCGTGACTTAGGCTGCGAACACAGTGCATGAGCGGGAGAGATATGTTTTTGATAACATTGCTTCTGGTGAAAAAAAAAAAAAATATGAGGAATCCATCATACTGATTGACAATTTACTTCGCTAATTTATTCGCGACGGCCTGCAAAAATTATCGCATGTATTAAAGTGACTTGAATATAACTACTATTATTTATTAGTAGTTTACTGTTAGCAATAACACACTACCATAATTAATTGGGGTGACTGTCTGATTAAGTAATTAAAATAAACATCTATGAGAGGCATAAGAAAATTGTAGAAAAACGCATCTGTATGTTGATTTTCCTTTAGAAAGTCACGTGAATTGATGGCCAAATATATGTTCTGTTATAGTATTCATAATATATTGATTGTTTATTTCCCTCGTTCCTCTTTGAACCACCGACTAGAACACTTTGATCCACTGACTATAATTCACTGGTGGATCAAAGTATACTTTTATTTTACATTGATCCCCAATGCACAACTATAATACTCTGATAAAAAATACTGTTTTTGAAATGTGACAAACAGTAGGTATGTTTTTATGCTGACTCGTTTAAACTATAAATAAAAAAAATAATAAATAAATATATTAGGACAAATCACACAGATTGAGCTAGCCCCAAAGTAAATTCGAGACTTGTGTTATGGGATACTAACTCAACGATGCTATATTTTATATCAAATACATATATAGATAAACATCCAAGATCCGGGCCAATCAGGAAAGGATCATTTTCCATCATGACCCTACCGGGGATCGAACCCGGGACCCCTCGGTTCAGAGGCAAGTACTTCACCACTTCGCCACCGAGGTCGACTAGCTATGGTTTAACTATGGTTAAAAATAAGCAATTTTATCTACATTGTTTTAGAATTTTCATACTGCAAAGTTACTTTAAAAATTATCTCTCTTTCCATCACTGTGTCCTCACCACTATTTCCACCAGTTCCGGCTGAATTATCAACTGCGATCCGCTAATTGGTGGCCCTCTTAATATTAATGATCCGAAATATTTGTGTGCTAATTATACCGCTTTATTTGCCTTATTTTGTTGATGAAACGATTCACTAGTTATATATGTATACGTCGAAGCGTGTTTTCAAAAGTGAATTATAAAAATATACACAAGCTTGTGAGTTTGATATTAAATTTCTTACAATTATATTCGTACATCAACCATTTTAATGTCTATTTATAAATGAGGACCAATAAGTATTTTTGTTATTACTTGTTTTCTAAATTCATTAAGTCAGATTCGACATTCAGAAATTGCACTTTCAAAAGCATTTTTTTTTACATCATTTATTCTAAATTACATAATATATTAAAACTACTAGCTAACAGGCCATATAGTACAGCTACTTACACATTTTATTCCAGAAATCTATAATTCGTCGCGTCCCAGACCTACGTACCATCGTTAGTGCTTGGTTAAATTAGAGATGACGATATAAATATTTTAAATATCACGAATATAACCACAAAACAAGAGTTGCAGTGCTCTTGACGACCCTAGAAAATTTGAAACGAGCCCTGGCTATTGCAGTTTCTACTTCGCGGCAACAAAAAGCCCTCCGACAACATTTAAAAAGTTTCACGTTGCGTAATTGTGATAGCTATGAAAAAAGTACGTTGCAATACCTGTTTTATACCTGCATATTTATTGAAAACTTTAACCATATCTATTGAATGAAAACACAACTGCTTTTCATAAACATTCAGAGAGGCTTGCTCAAGACATTTTTAACTTCAACTTTAACCTTCGCGCCGCCGTGGCTGAGATAAAATGGCGTACTTGGCATTTTTCGGCGCTGGTTAAAGTTAACGTCAAAGTTTACTAATGCTGCTTAGGGAGAGTGGCACCGTAAAATTTGACGTTGACTTTAACCGGCGCGCCGTTGCTGACGATTAGACGAAATGGCGTACTTTGCGTTTTTCAGCACACGTTAATGTTAACGTTGACATGTCAAAGATGACAGTGCAACCCACTTTTCGGGTTACACAAAATATCCATACAAAACTTTAGCCAGTCTCCAATAATGTGACTTTTTGAATGGAGTTTCCACTCCCTTAAACTCCAAGGAACCAAAGCCGCCCAAGTTACTTGTTGTAAAGGCCTCCTGAGGGACGAATAAGTAAGCGTTGTTACTTAAGGCCCTCTCCGATTACTTCTCGAATAATCGTAAATTTCATATGAAATTGCCTCCTGAATAATATTATGATATCGAAAAACTCCGAAGACTACACTCTACGATAATATTACACGTAAATACGGGATTTTTTGAGGTAATACCCGTTAGTTCAAAGTTTCTGAATCGTTGTAAGTACTTTATTTTTATCGTGGATATTTGATATATTTGGTACTATAAAAGATTTCATATAATGACAATTTCCAATGAATTATTCTGTTATTGATGGTAAAGAATATAAATCATGTGATATTGTTCTCGCTGTACTATAACAGTAATAATGTATATATTTACATATTCTAATACTCATAAACATTACGAAAGTGTGTGTAGTCACAAACCACTTATGTGGCAATTTAGCTTGGTTTAAATACATTTAGAGATAAAGTAAACAATTTAAATTGTGAAAATTCTAATACTAGTAAAAATATAATAGGATTTTACTAATTGAGTATATTTTATGAATACAAATAAATCTACGGCTGTGTTTATTGAATACACGCGCGTTTATAAAAACAAAAATACTCATCATCATTACAATTTACTAATCTGACGTCGTGTGATGATAGTCACGCTCCACCCCTCAATGTAACAACCACTAAACACGGGACATCTGCGCTGAAAAACGGCTCCGGCCAAAATTACTTTGTAAACAAGTTTAGCCAGATTTATGAAAGAAGTTTGAAATAAATAATTTTTAGGGGCAAAAGTTATTCGTTTTTAGGTGTCCTTTAACATTTTTTTATGAAACGCCCGAGTTATGCAATTATGTAGATTAGGCGCCATTTTGTGGCAGACTTCGTCGTAACACGCAAAGGTGTTTTACCAAAGTATCCAATATTTTGTCCCCCGAGATGATATATATATTACCCTTTCAACCACCGATAGTTGAAACAGCGTTCATGATTTTATCTCAACACAAAATGCTAGTTGGGAGGTCACTAAAATATGCATCATACATGTAATATATTATGTTGAATAGGTCGTCGAAAAATATGTTATGATTTGATAACGTCATTCCAAAGTAAGTAAAATAGATCATTCTAAGCGTAGAAATACATAAAAAAATTAGAAATTATATAAAAGAAGTACTTTATAAAAAGGCATATTACAAGTCTGATGATTATGTGAACGACAATAATGTTTGGCCCAAGCATGGTGGAGTATCCTCATAACATATGTAATTGGTTTATGATATTATTACGTACGTGTTGTACATTTAGCTTTTTATTTATAAATATATATATTTTTTAAGTGACAATTTTCAATAATTTTATTGGAAATTCAACTTTTGTTTTATACATTTATTCAAATTTGACATTTTTAATAATGATGTAAATTCGACCTCCTAATTTTTAATATATATATAAGACCTATATTTGATGTCCTTGGAGAAAAGGCTGCGGTGAAGTTTGTTGCGCCGCTTCTTCTTCACCTGCGCTCTGAAAGTCGGCAGTAGACTTAGTTTAAGTAATTTTTGACGTCAATAAGTGATGTATATCATCCTAAATTGAATAAAGAATTTTGAATTTGAATTTGAAAATACAACTACTTTTAAACTTTCGCATTTCAAACCTATATACTAAATTAACAGGTATTAACGCGCAAATTCCTTTTCTATTTAGAAGCAAATATAGTTGGATATAATGAGCACCGGAACTGTATTGCATAATATACTCGTAAAAACAGCATGATATTTCCACCAATAATTCAGATTTTAATACTAATAGAGTGAACTGAATGTGACCTTTAGGACACAAAAGGATCACACCACAGATCTATATATCACAGCAATCGACGCAATGGTTTTCGAAATCACAATAATAGCTCTTTCGAACTCATCGACAACTTTTGCGATTGTCGATGACTCTTGTGGTGACGTTTCTCTATTTTTATTTATGGTTTGTTTATTCCATGGAGTTAGTAGATACTTGTACGAAGTACTTACTAAATCCATGGTTTATTCACATCGTTTTTGACTTCATATCTATATGTATATTGATATTAAAAAGCAGAAATATTTGTGTTTCATTTGTTATTTACGCATTCAAAAACGAATTGATTTAGGTATTTTGATGTTATTTTGGCATTGATACAAGACTACTACATTATAATAGTATAATAGAAATAAATATCTATCAGACAACATTTAATAAGTATATAAAATGTCTAGACAAAGTATAATCATAGAAAAAACTTTCACGATTTCTTGAGTCTTCTTCTCCATATTATGCCAAATTTATACCAATGATGTTATTATACCGATATTGTAGCACTTTCGTAGCGTCGCTACGAACTCTCGTAGCCAGCGCTACGGCGTAGAGGTCTCTAACCTCCAAGATACTTTTATCGCGATCTCAGTTATATACTGAAAGTGTATTTGAAAAGTATTTTACGTAACATTCAATACGCATTTGAAGACTTTGTATGTAGTAGATATTAGCTTGTGTCTGTCACAATAGCATAATTAAAATTAATAAACTCCAGTATCTATCTACCTCTTCTGAGCATCTTTTATAATCTTTTCTTTTTTTTATGTACTGTAATAGTACATCGTCATTTCTATTTTTGCTTTTCCACTTCATAATCATCAGCCTGAAGCTGTGATAGGCATTCACTAAGGCTTCTTCACTTCTTCTTTTATCATTTTTGGTATTCTTTGCATGTAGATGATATAAGATGTTACAATAGTCATAGTAATAATATTTTAACCCATAAAAAAACTGCTGAAAATATTCGTTTATAAGTAAAATAATTTCAACTTTATTGCCGCTTTATCTAAACTCCGACACTCAACAGTTTAGGAGATAAGTGTTAAACTAAAGCATGTAAATGCTAATTCTCGTCGCTCCATCGCGTTATCAGCTGTTCAGTAGAAATGGCACCTCTATTGCTTAATAACTGGCACTTTGTTTTTATAATATACTATTAAGTTTTAGAGAGCTCTTGAATATACTTTCGTTTTGTTGTTAAATTACACAGTTTAAGATTTTTAACCTTTTCATTTTTAATTCGCCTGTGATTTTACATCCGTACACCTGCCTGACGATAATTTTCTTTGTAGTGCTATTGTTCCCTATTTTTGACAATCAGTTACCAAGGTTATGTATCCTTCAGTCGCCTCGTACGACATCCACGGGAGGATACTGAGTGGTTCTATGCCATAGCAACATATATATATATATATATATATATATATATATATATATATATATATATATATATATATATATATAATAGATTTAAAACGTTGCATCATGTTGCTATGGCATATATATATATATATATATATATATATATATATATATATATATATATATATATATATAATAGATTTAAAACGTTGCATCATGTTGCTATGGCATATATATATATATATATATATATATATATATATATACGCTTACCTATATATATATAACGCTTACCTATATATATATATATATACGCTTACCTATATATATACCTTACCTATATATATATATATATATATATATATATATATATATATATATATATATATATATATATAGGTAAGCGTATATATATATATATATATATATATAGGTAAGCGTTTGTGAGTTTGTATGTTTGAGGCGGGTAATCTCCGAAAATATCTAACCGACTTCAAAACTTCTTACACCATTAGAAAGGTACATTATCCAAAGTTGCTATAGGCTAGTTTTTAACTCAAAATTCATACGGGAGAGAAGCCCCGGCAACATCTAGTACTGTATAAATATAATACAATTATAGGGAAATCACGTAGCTCAATAATATTGTAATAAACTTCATCTCAATGTATTCAGAGGCACGATCAGCGTGCCTTATTACTAGGACTCAATCTGTATACTTTTATCACAAAATGATATCGTGTTTCTTAAAAAATATTCGAGAAATGTACGTACATAATTATAAAAGTTTTCATCTGTCGAAATATGAGTAAGAAGATCGACTTTTAAGTAATTATATTATTTTTACAAGATAAATGTAGACTTTTTTTTACAAGTGGAAGTTGCTTACTCTCGCCGTGGGAGCGCAAGGGTTACATTAGTATGATGCTTTGTCAACCGACATATTGTGTTTATTCGGTAAATGTCATCGTTTGGTAAATGATCATTTAGAAACAAAGCATTTAGAAGTCAATGTAAATTATAGCTCACAAATGAACCTTAAAAATATAAGAACACAAAATATAGTCACTTAAAAATATAACGAGTGTATAAAATATTAATAGCGATTCTTATATTTCACGAAGTCCTTAACAACAAACAATTCACGTCCAGTATTGGACAGATAAAAGCCATGTTTGCGAAATCCAGAGAACGAATAGCGTTATAACTCATTCTCTAATAGCACTGTTATACAGCAGTGTTACAACAGCGCTTTATTAAGGCGTTAAATAACCCGGAGTGCAGTTAGAATGCACAAGAGGTTTTAGCACTGAATCTGTTGGCACCCGGCCGATTTCTTGATGTTCTGATAAGATTGAGTACTAAGGTTCTATCTCGAGAAGAAATCACTCCGGTTTCTAGAAAAAATATTACATATTCCGGTGAAGGAAAACATCGTAAGGAAGTCTGCAGTTGATAATTATATAATAGGTTTAAAATGGAGAGGGTAGTGGCAAACTAATTCATTGATTTTGTCAACAAAATTGTCGTGTATGTTTTATTCCACTTAATGACCATGGTAGGCCTTAATAATCATTCAGAAATCGCAATCAAAATGAAGAAAATTTAGCTATAACACACGTACGACGTTCATTCAAGAAGTTGTTAGCATATGCTTTATTTTTTTTATTTCATGATTTTCATTGTAGTTCAATGACTACAAAAGTTGTTTAAATTGCACACGCAAATAACTGCACCGCAAAACTCGTGTCAAATAAATAAATATTATGATAACATGGTATGGGCGCTAACGGTTAGTACCTGAAGCCTGAGATTAGGTCCCGGAGACAGTTTCATTTGGCGTCAGTGACAGCGCTGAATAGCAAACCGGTTTGCGCCGGTTCACGCCGGTTCGCGCTGGATCGAGCCGGAATGGTCACGTTATTTATGAACTCCGTTTAATTGTTACGAGCTGGGTGAAATATATGTGCTTGGATATTTTGTCTTGCTACTTCTGATTCTCTTCAACGTATAACATCTCAAACGAAAAATAAAGTTTTTTCGTCACAAAAATACTAATTTATTTCGGACCGAGGATGCGCCGGCGTGATTTCGCGCCAGGCCCAGATAGTTATGCGAGGTATTATTAAAATGCACAACTGTTAGGCAACAACAGTATTTCCAAGGAGGGTTGACATGACGACCACATGTCAAAGCTTCATTTCAAAGTTTCATTCCATTCATTCATAAATTTTAAGTCTAAATAAGGCTTCGTGGTGTCGCAGCCCAGAATACCACCGGGAAAAAAAGAGAAGAGTCGTGTATAGTAAGTCAAAGCCAGTTTGTTAAAAATAAATCAAGAAAATTAAGCTTCAAAAGCTTCAGCATCTTAATTAAAGCGATCGATGAGTCTTTAAATTAGTCCCTGAATGAAACTTAATCTTAATTGCGAAAACTGTAGTTCCGTTACGTTGAGTTTGAAGGTTTTTGTAATGAGCTTTTACTTTCTTATATAAGAAACCTTTTCGTTGGATCTATATTAAACTTTGTTGCTATGTTTGTTTGGTTTTCGAACAAAGACCGATAACAATGAACTCTAACTTAACTGCGGGTAGAAGATTTTAGTTTATTTTTAACCGGCTTCAAAAAACTAGGTTTTCAATTCATATAGCGTACATTTACTTGAGTTAATGAATTAAGGGTGGGTATATTGCCCAAATATATTAGGGTTTCTCCTGTTTGACTTGACTTTTATGTCTGTCTGTGACATTATTAGCTTCCAAACAGGTGAACTGATTTTGGTCCAATTGTTTACAGTAAAAATAAATGAAACTCCCGAAAATAATTATAATTAGAAAAATCTGTTATGAAATCTGTATTAAGAATACACCCAGTTTTACACTAAAATTAAATTTTAAATTATACTTTAAGCCAAAGTATGTTTTCTCACTATTGCATTTTACAAATTCAAATCATTTATTCAGAAATTAGACCTTCACAGGCACTTTTTTTTAATTTTTATATTTATAGTTATTTCTCACAAGCTACAAAGTACTGGCATTTCGGAACGACCACTGCTGAGAAGAAATGCCGAAAGAAACTCATTTGAACAGTGTTGGTCCCTATCATGCCAGATCGGCTTACCATTATTGTTTCTTACAATGTTGTTTTTTTTTTTGACAGAACGAGACACAACATAGCGAGATACGATAAACATTTTTATGAATAACAGATACATAATATAGATACTGAATAAGGTATATAGATATTGAGCAAGGAACCGGGTGAGGGACATAGAGAGATACATAATTTATTTATTGTTTTGTTCCATGTGCAGATAAGACAGTAATATTATTAACATGTATGCCATAGTTACGATCAGACGATACAGCTATGCCGATCTAGTACAATCTCTGGATCCGTGATGATCTCAAAGTTGTCAAACTCGCGCAAGTTTGTCGATCGCAACACCTGAACCTGCAAGTCTTTGATTAAACTACAAGTTTGATAGTTTCCAGTGCTCAGCTATTTTGAATATAATTTGCATAATAAGTTTAGTAAAATTGTTTACCCACTTAATTATTACACTTAATGTTACTGGTGTCCATGGACTGCGGTGTTTGCTTATCATCAGGCGATCCGAATGTTCGTTTTCTTATCCTTGCACATTATAAAACAATGTCCTCTACCGCTTCTGTCTAAACTACGCGATAAACTCAAAAACTACGGCACGGATTTTCGTTTCCTCGGATTTGATTCCTGAAGAAGGTTTAGATATATATAATTTATTGTTTTTATACGACCAAAGCCGCGACGGGCCGCTAGTTACATTACATACAACATATTACATTTTAATTAAACACATCATTGTCACTCTCTCTGTATCGCTCGACCCAAAATTTTCTGAAAATTTTGGGAAAATAAAATAAACGAAAACTGCACTCCAGGTAACATATTTAAGAGTACTACCATCCTATCCACAAAAAATGTGGTCGGTTGCAGGTTTCATTGAATGTATATTTCCTTCGAAACAAAAATCAATCGAAAGCTGGCATATAACATGGAATACTCTACTCAATAGAAAAAAAAAAGAACATTTTTAAAACTTTGGCCGAAGTAAAAAAAAAGGTGGCTTTCGAAGGTGTGTCTTGTCGAAGTAGTTTCTGTCGGAATAACGCTAGTGGAATATGTGTTTTGTCTAAGCAATTTAAGCCGAAATAGTGTTTTTCGAAATTGCGACCCTGTCGAAATAATTTTCTGTCGAAATTCAGACCTACAGTCGTATCTCTCACTTCAGTGCTTCTACTGGATCGCTTGTATAGCGGTTCAGACGGCCGCCTAGGTTTCAATCGTATTCGTGCCACATGATGTATACTAATCTGAATTATATGAGTATTGAGTTGACCATTTCCCTTGGAAAATGCTGTTGTTGTCTCTTTCTAATTCAAAAATTTTATTCATATTAGGATGAACATTACTTGATGTAAAAAAATACTTAAAACTAAGTCTACTGCCGACTTCCAAAGCGCAGGTGAAGAAGATGCGGCGCAACAAACTTCACCGAAGCCTTTCGCAGATATCTAAGAAATATTTATTTCTTTATGTAGTTCATACGTAATATTAAGTACATACATATTTGTTACGAAGTAGTTGGAGCTGATATAGTTCAATAACACCTGCATGCTACAGTTTGAGTTGTCGATTACGCTCGGAGTTTGATAGTTTGAGTGTCTGGATGTTTGACTACATAAATACCTATATACGTATACCTTCATGTCTAGGCAAAGAAAATTAACCAAATGGAAAGATACACAATATTTTTTAACGAAAACCACAAAACTGCTTTACAAATAAGCATTACAAATGTAGTTATTATCAAATAGCCAACACAAAACTACGTAGACACAAAAACTGAAAACCTCACTTGTGCTTTCAAACATGCCAAATAGGCTTCCTCATTCGGAACCCGAGCACTTTCGACAAACACTCCCACAGAGAGGCCTATCTTGCAATTTGCAGCGAAAACACTCCTTATCCGAATCTAGTTCGGCTATACTTGTAAACATAGATATAAACATCGATAGATATCGCAAAATTACTTAATTATCATGACTGATTTATGTCATGTCCTGGCATTAAATTTTGGTCAAGTTGATTATGTGATGTGATATTTTTATCACATTTGACATTCATAAAATAGTGACTGTTTCAGCTATTCCCATCTAGCGGTAAATTATTCGTAGTATAGCAGCAATAGTAGAAGTGTTTTAAATTAATCCTGTTTAAAGATTGGCAAATGTAAAACCACGATAAAAACAGGGTATACCATTTTTTATTTAATCGGTACGGTTCTATTATTTTTTTATTTAATGCATAGTCATCGCAACTAAAGTTAGGTACGTGTGAAATTCTGTGGAACAAGAAGATTGATTTATATAAAACCTCGTCATTTCCTTGTCTAAATAAATATCGGATAAAAAGACCTATATCACAAATATAATAAATTAGTTCTAACATACAGTAAAGCCACGCTCTGTCTACAGATAATACAGTGTCAATTACAGCACAATACAGTACCAGTTAACAGAGATGTGTGTGTGTGTGTGCCGCCTAATCCACGCAAGCTACTTCATACGTCACCGAACGCACTGCGATTATGGCGTCACTGTGCGTCTTTTTAATTCATTTTATCGGGAGTTTCTAACTTGCCAATTTGTGTCAATCTTTGCGTGTCGATGGTAAATCTATAAACCCTCTATCTAAGAGGTCGTCAACTCAACATAATAACAAAATACTCAAAAAAAATAACAACAAAAAATAATTTTATATCCTATGTGCGTTACAGCCGTTCGAAAAGGACATGGCTCAGCAATCACATTTACTGATGGAATGTTGACCATCAGCAAAACGCTGATATTGTGTCATGACCCGAAAGACCGAACGTAATTAAATATGTACACATATTTAATTAATAATAAATAATTTCTACAGTACAGTGCCAAAACAGTATACATAGAAGTATAAAGTATCATATAAAAGATTCGGTATCTATTTTGTTGTGAATCAATGATTGTACGTAAGATCGGCCCTCTTTTTTTCTTTCAGGCTCTTTTCAGGCGGCATGAAAGGGGTTGTCAATATTTTCAGCGTATGAAAGGTGGTGCAGATGTCAATGGATGGAGCGTTCTCCATTGGATTGAGAAAGTGCGTGATTTTTGTTATTTTTACAAGCAAAATGTGTTGCTTGTAAAAATAACAAAAATTATTTAAAAAATTAAAAGATCAAATTATTACAGTTGGCATTATTATATTTAGTTAGTAGGGTTTTTTTAAATTAAATACTGTGATTCCTGAAGAAGGTTTGGGCGTATAATTTATTATAGTTATAACCGAACGAAGCCGGTACAGGACGCTAGCACGTATAAACGACGTAGATCAAATTACTAGTAATAGTACTATAAATATGAGAAAAACATTTTTTTTTTCAAGTTTTCATGGCACCACTGAAGAACGGTCCATATCCAGCCTAAGAACCTTTTGAGATAGCTCAAAGCCAATTAGATGAGCCGACAACCGTAGTGGTGGAACCGTCAATGGACCTTTACAACCCTGCGTGTGTGGGAAACTTTGTTAGGTTTGGCTTTATGGAGGCCTGAGATTATTATGTTCTGAAATGTATGAGAATGTATAAATCTAAGAAATAAATAATAAATATATTAGGACAAATCACACAGATTGAGCTAGCCCCAAAGTAAGTTCGAGACTGTTATGGGATACTAACTCAACGGTACTATATTTTATAATAAATACATATATAGATAAACATCCAAGACCCGGGACAGTCAGAAAAAGATCATTTTCCATCATGACCCGACCGGGGATCGAACCCGGGACCTCTCGGTTCAGTGGCAAGAACTTTACCACTGCGCCACCGAGGTCGTCGAAAGTAGAAAAAGAAAAGAAAGTATGTCTTTCACTCAACTAATATTACAAAAGTAAGATTTTTATTTGTTTGTTTGTTTGTTACTTCTGTTATGATGACAAGGCCGTACAGGTTTTCAAATTCTACATTCTGAAAGTATACGAGACATATGTAATTTTTACTTGAATCATACAATCATAAAATATGATAAATATAAAATGACAGAAACAAAGCTTGTCAGCACAGAGCAGCATGAATATCAAAGTAAAATATGATGCGCCCACCTTTCGAGAAGTCGGCTCGGAGATGGATGGGGTGTCAGATTTACTATGTTAGATTTTACAGAGCGCAGTAGGTACATTATAATACCTGCAAAATATAACAATATTTTGCAGGTATTATAATGTACTTAATATTTGCTATTAAATAAAATAAATATATCATGACAAATCACACAGATTGAGCTAGCCCCAAAGTAAGTTCTAGACTTGTATCGTTGGATACTAACTCAACGATACTAAATTTTATAACAAATACATATATAAATAAACGTCCAAGACCCGGGCCAATCAGAAAAAAGATCATTTTCCATCATGACCCGACCTCAACCCTCTCGGTTCAGAGGCAAGCACTTTACCATTGCGCCACCGAGGTCAACAAATATTGAAAGTCATTAGGCAGTGCCTTGATTGTTTCATCAGCCATGGAACGTTGAAGTCCAAGGTCCTCTTTCCTACTATTTTTCTTTCACTTCAACAAGTCAGAACCTTTTGGTTTAAGGAAAACGCATACTAGCGTTTTGTTTCCTTGAACAAATGGCATTAATATTCTTAGCTTGAATTCTGTCTCAAGAAAGCGTTAAATAACTAAACGCCTGTCTAAAACTCCCAAGATTAACCCATAGATCACTTGGTTTAAGTCGCGACAAGTGAACTAGTATAAAAAGTTGTGGAACTCCGTGGACTGTATGACGACTGATAGCGTTGAGAAATGGCTAGAGTTGCCAAGCGAGGGAGGCGACTGAGAGGTATGATACCGCAGGAAGTGCTGGCTCGTGTGAAGTGTGCATTGCTGTGACATACCTATATTAATATAATATTCATTGAATACAAAAGCCAAGAGTGGAGCTAGAGAAATAGCAAAAGTTCTCGTCTGAGATTATCCCTGATGATAAATACTAGGTGAAACGTACCAATAATCGTTATTACTATTATAACACAATTATATGTTAATTTTTTTTTTTTAAGTTTCACATTTTTATTGTCCCACGAAACCTTACAAAAAAGACGGTTTTATATAGTTTTATGAATCCATGAACATAACATATTAACTTACCTATCAGATAGAAGTCTATTAGAGCTAGAGAAGTTAAGTAATTTTATGTCATTGATACAAATAATTCATTATTAACAAATAAATACTATAGCAATTGAAACTAATTATTGATTTATGAGTGAGATACTCAAAAATAAAAATGAGATTTTAAGATTACGTCTGTATAGATACATAAGTATATTCTTACTTCATTTAAAAAAAATTCTGATATGAAGTAAGAAAACATTTAACTAATATTATATTATGGATTACCACTTCTTCTTCATAGTCGTATTCCTCATGGCTGAGGGTCGTGGTTGTTACGTAAAATGAAACACACACAACAACTTTCTTGGCATTATTAATGGAGTGGTTTGCCATTGCCTTCTCCATTTCACACACAAGTTAATAAGAATCAACCAGTGTGCAGATTTCCTCACGATGTTTTCCTTCACCGGAAGCAAGTGATGGACGAAGAAAACTACTATATATGAGTCAGATTGGTATACAAACTCATGTGGCACGAGTAGGATTCGAATCAGGGAACATTCGATCCACAGACGGGCGTCTTAACCATTACACCACCACTGTTTCGAATAAATAAATAAATAAATATATATATTAGGACAAATCACACAGATTGAGCTAGCCTCAAAGTAAGTTCGAGACTTGTGTCATGGGATACTAACTCAACGATACTATATTTTATAACATATACATATATAGATAAACATCCAAGACCCGGGCCAATCAGAAAAAGATCATTTTCCATCATGACCCGACCGGGGATCGAACCCGGGACCTCTCGGTTCAGAGGCAAGCACTTTACCATTGCACCACCGAGGTCGTCAGAATTAACACTACCTACACTTTATTCTTGAATCTCAAGACTATTTTACCATAATTTAAGAAGTGAGTCTTCTAAACAAGTTCTTTGATCACGGTCAAAACTTTTGACATAACTTGCTCTACCTTCTGAATATTTCATTAAGATGAACATTTTTTCTCTCAGTACTTCAATTTGCATGTTATGAGTTAGGCTATTGTGCCTTATACGTTATTATTCTTCTTAGTTACTTCCAAAAGGACATTTTATGCTTTTTCTTCACGATGCTCAAGTATTCTGTGTGTATATTTTTAGCAATTTAGGATTTTGTTACTCAAAATGTAAGAAAAAAGACGTGTAAGTTGTTTTTTTGAATCGCTAATATCATGAATTCGTAATACACAGAATGGGCAATATGAATAATAAGGTAAGTGTTTTAAATAGTTATCTCAACGTCAATAAGGTATACATATCTCAAGGTATACATTCTATAAGGTCTTGTCAAATTGAAAAAAATGGACCGTATCTATATTATTCATAAAAAATCCCTACTAATATCGCGGTATGTCTAGTAGTCTTAGACATTTAACGAAATAGTAAATAATGTTTTTAATATTACTTATGTTTTAGAGTAATAAACGTAAAATAAAATAAAAAACTTTTTTCACATCTCAAAATATAACAACATACAAATTCAAATTTTCCCGAGGCGTAATAAATTCGCGAACGAACCGTCCGTGAAGAAACACAAAAGATCCAAATCTAAAAACACAAAATCCCTTGTTGAATGCGATTGGCGACGTCGCCAATGTTGCGATACATCGAACTGACGATTGGAGCAAGGGTCGCTGGCTAATAGATTTCCCTTCTGAGTTTTACATGCTGAAAGCTGTTTTATACGATACGATAGCATCGATACATTTTTTGATTAAAACATATTCTTTTTGTTGTAAATGCGACTGTTGAAACATGACATAAATAAAGTAATTCAAACAACACAAGGTCAACGAGTTTCAAAACTTTCGCATTGCATAATTATATACTAAACGATAAGTATTAAACGCGTACATACCTTTTTTATTTTCCAGTCAGCCGGTGACCACGGATCTTTATAACAAAATCCGAAACATCCAAAAAATAAAAAAAGGTATTTTAATACCTGTTACGTACTTTTAATACCTGTTAAACGTTTAATACCTGTCATTTAGTATATAACGTTCAGCACTAAATTGGTTTCCACAAATAAGCGAAAACCTAAAAAAACGAAAATCAGATGGCGAGACTATTTGTATATTTTACGAATTGGAAAGACTACGACACCTGCTATAATCATATTCCATCTTTATCTATTACATTAGAAGCGGTGGTGGTGTAATGGTTAAGACGCCCGCCCGTGGATCGAAAGGTTCGAATCCTACTCGTGCCACATGAGTTTGTATACCAATCTACCAATCTGACTTATGTATAGTAGTTTTCATCAACCACCACATGCTTCCGATGAAGGGAAAACATCGTGAGGAAACCTGCATACTGGTTGATTATTAACTTGTGTGTGAAATGGAGAACGCAAAGGCAAACCACTCAAGGTGACCGAGGCTTTTTCTTTTTAAGAGAAGCAGGGATTCGCATGCTTCTATTACTGTGTGCATGGGTAGTTTCGATTATCAAAATTTCCAAGAACCAGCAATCTTGTGTTGTGAACCCTTGCTGATCAGTCGCAATAAGAATTCACAAACAAGAAACAGGATCTTTGGCAGGTGTCGGACTTGCTCGCTCCCAGCGGCATCCTTCTGTCTTGTTACTCGTGTTCAAGTCACAAGCTGATGGACTACACAGTTCACGAAGAAAAAAGAGAAAATTGTAATATTGAGATAAAACATTTCTGAACTCGAGCGGGAATCGAACTCCCCTACCTGGCAACTTCCAAATCGATTTAAGCATGTGTAGAATGCCTTGCGCACTTTTCGGAAAAAACAGAAATAGCTACTTTCACTCCCTTTTACGCGTATATTTCATTCGTGCACGATTCTTCTTCTTTGTATTCTGATGGTAAAACCGAAAACTCTACCAGCTACTAAATATTTTCTTGCCAGGACCGAACCATATAAACGCCTTCATTAGAAGCTGTCACCAAGTCAGAGCATGCAAAGCCCCGGGCAAAAGCGAATCTTGATTTCCTAACTAATATTATAAATGCGAAAGCAAGTTTGTCACTTACCTCGACGACTTTCTGCTCAACCAATCTTCTTGAAATTGCATACATGTAGTACGGTGAACATAGAGTACCTTTCACACCGGAAATATAAGTGTTTCCGTGGGACATTCACACGGGCGAAGCCGCTGGCAAAAACAGAGTAATTAAAGTAAATCGCTGACTCTGTCAACTTGTGCCCCCAACAGATTGGTGACAAATTGAATCTTACTGGTCCGCCCGGGGCAGACAAAGGTTCGCTCGCATTTTGTTCGCCATCAGAACGCCACGGGGGCTTATTCACGATGCTTTTCTCATCACTGGACTAATGGGATCTCAATTACTTTGTGTTGTCGATTTTTTGATTTGTCGTTATGATTCCTTGAATGGTGATGCGAGTTATTTATCAGTGATTGGAACAGGTGCGTGTGAGGTCTGAGGGCCCACTTGTTGAAATACTGCATGGGATTTAGTGGATATTCCAAAAGAGTTGTGAAAGTTTGAATTAGTGCCTTTGGAAGTTAAAAATAAATTTATTTTGGCGTTGTTTTAAATAAACTAGAACCACAGCCCGGCCCGTCTTTTTCTTTTAATATAAATATTTTACAAGCCTTAAACAATATTCTTTCTAATAGAGGAAACCATATCATTAACAATGGAATATAGAAACAGAGAGCGACTCAGTATCTCTTTCTCATTTTCGAATAAGTATTGTATTTGTTGTTGAGATGCGTGAGTGAGCTTAAAAGTAAATAAGTTATTTTTGAAGAATCGGCTGTAATTTCACAAACTATCAACCTAAAATCTTCGCTCATTGGGAATTTTATTGTTGCACATGAGCTGCCTTGGTCGCCTCGTACGGTATCAACGGGAATACCCCCGTGCAGTGATTCTATTTACGACCTTGGTGGCGCAGTGGTAAAGTGCTTGCCTCTGAACTGAGAGGTCCCGGGTTCGATCCCCGGTCGGGTCATGATGGAAAATTATCTTTTTCTTATTGGCCCGGGTCTTGGATGTTTATCTATATAGATACAAGTACATATATATATATATATATATATACTTGTTATAAAATATAGTACCGTTGAGTTAGTATCCCATAACACAAGTCTCGAACTTACTTTGGGACTAGCTCAATCTGTGTGATTAGTCCTAATATATTTATTTATTCTAGGGCGGAACCACATGTCATAGTTAGTACCTACTTGTAATACATAGTGATACACTCGACGCCCAACATAATATCAAAATCTGAAGAAAGTACATTGTAATGAATTTTATGGACCAATCTACAATCAAGCCTTTAGTAATAGCGATGTAATACATTTGCCCTAAAGTCATCACACCTATCCCTTCATAAACAAAGTTAATATCAACGATAAAACGCGATGTTAAAGCGATATTAAAGTGTCAATATCATCACACAAACACTAAACAGCTGGAGATGAGTTCAATCTGCATTATTAATGCAATTAAACCTGGTTTATGTCAACTGAAACGACTTAGGGTTACATAGTAAAATGTGGCTTTATGTACATGGCGATCTCTATAATTATATAGTAATTTTGTATTGACTGCACAAAATTTCACAAAAAGCTCGACTTTCCATACAAAGACCGGTCAGCAGATCAGACAAATTGTATGAAAGACAAATTGTGTGATATACAGACAGGTTAAACACAAATTTTATCGTAAAATATAATAGACTTAGTAGGAAAACTTCTTTTACCAAAATAACTTACACTTTTCCATATTCATGGAACAATTGAAATGTTACAAACAAACCCACTTGATTTTATTGTGTTTGTTGGAAAAATTTAGGGTGATATTGAGTACGCAATTAGACTCAAGCTATAGCCCTACAGAAAATATTTGTGAGACTACTATTTCGACGACCTCGGTGGCGGAGTGGTAAAGTGCTTGCCTCTGAACCTAGAGGTCACGGGTTCGGTCCCCGATCGGGTCATGATGGAAAATGATATTTTTCTGATTGGCCCGGGTCTTGGATGTTTATCTATATATGTATTTGTTATAAAATATAGTATCGTTGAGTTAGCATCTCATAACACAAGTCTCGAACTTACTTTGGGGCTAGCTCAATCTGTGTGATTTGTCCTAATATATTTATATTTTATTTATTTTACTACTTAATACATTGGATTTCAACATAATTCAAACTTCATTTTTCATATCGCCCTGTATGTAAGCTATTAAATTAATAATATTCAGACGTTATCCTCAGCTATAAAGCTTAGAATATCACTATGTCACTCATTATGATCAACATCTGACGCCCAGGGCGCCGGTCTTACTTGTAGCGGGTATTTTGCTTATAAAAAATAGTCAAAATTTCATTGCCTACAGATCACTCCTAAAATTCTGCCAGCAGTGCCTAAAATATTCAAATAAGTTCCAATCCATGGGATAAGTCCGCCTTTGCTCGTGCATTTTCTGTGTCTTGTATCTTCGTGTTATAATAATATCTTATTTAATAAAATTCTTTCAAACAAACAAATAAATTGTGTTAAAAACAGCGAAGCCGCCGCACTGATTTAGAAGTGATAGAATTCACTTAACATTTCTTTAATAGTGGTGTGAGGAGCAGATAAAACTAAGCCAACAATAATTTTATTACAATTCTTTTATTTATTTTCACCTGTTCCTCTTGGATCTCTGTAATCAACTCTTGCAAGTTAAGTTAAACTTTTACTTTCGCTGATACTTTAGGGTCGATATTTTCCACTTCGCTTTAATTCTCATGACAATCCATGATATCCATGATAAGCATGACTTGATAATGCACCAAATTGACTCTCAACAAAAGTACTTACTCCTCAACGGTTTACGAGTAAAATTTTTATCTCTCCTTGAACGTAACAAGATCTTCGTGACGACAACGAAAGCTTGTGTCTCAAATGATTTTAGCAAAAACCTTATTTGTTGTCTGATTGCCAGTACCAGATCGATTCTTCTATTTTGAGATTATTTCGTCCATTTCCTCAAACCTAACGTAGTTATTGACCAACTCATCTGTACAATCAGCAAATGAAAAATGTGAGAACCAATGTAAATAAAAGACGGTCAGAATTTCCTATTTATATACTTGAACAGCTCTCTCTCTTTCTGAGTGTCCTCCCGGTTGCTTTTGAATTTCGGGACTGGTCCCAAAATTCAAAGGTAAACTCCGGAGTTTGCCTTTTAACTTTTTCTGCTTCATTTCGCGCGGTATTCGGCATTCTCAGTTTTCAGACCTCTACTATCCTGGATGACATTAAGGTTGAGTTGCACCAGCCAACCAAATCAAATCAAATAATTTATTCAGAAATTCTCAGAATTAAAAGATATTTCTCACAAGCTACAAACTACTGGCATTCCGGAACGACCACTGCTGAGAAGAAATGCCGAAAGAAACTCATTTGAACAGTGTTGGTCCCTATCATGCCAACTTTGACGTTGACTTTGACGAGCGCGCCGCTGATGTTTAGACAAAATACTCGCATTCTACTTTGCATTTTTCTGAGCAGGTTAAAGTTAACGCCAAAGTTGACGGTTACAAAAGTAAAGTCAGCACTTGATTACTCCCTCCGTTGACCCACTTGCTCATTAAACACCCTATACAATAAACACAATACTTGTTGATTATGTTATACATTACAATATCCACTTCAGTCTTTGTCACCTTGATTCTATTATCGATGATCAAATGATCACAGCCATATTCTATGTCATAACTTGTTTGGTTAATTTAACTAATCAACAGATCTTAACGAGGTTCGCCGATATTAAATTAAGCTAAAGCGAGATAAGCGTTGATTAGAAGATGATGTTGATACGTGATTGGTCAAAGCAAAGGAGTGTTAATAATTTGAATTTAAAATTACTTCTTTATTTTTGAGTAAGTTAAAACTGTGTTAGATATTTTCAATACATACTAATATACATACAAATTTAGGAGTATTGAAATTAAAATCTAACAGAGGAAAGACACCTGGCATTATTTAACATTTAATTCGATCTAAATAAGTGGATGGCTCCAGTCAACTTTGACATTAATTTGACCTGCTCAGAACAACGCAAAGCATGTCATTTTATCTAAGCGTCGGTGGCGCTGGTTAAAGTCACATCTCAGGTGACCGGAGCAACTCACTCTTGATGTTTACCAGTTCTGCGTCTCTGCAGCGAACCAATCACATTGCACCATTGTAGCAACGACAACCATATCGAAATGTGATTGGTTCGCTGCGTCTCTTTTCTAATCGATTCGATGGTAGAAGTAAAATGCAAACCCGCACTAAGCCCTCTGTACTCTAAAAAGTGAAAAAGGAATAGTATAATAGTAATTTGCTTCAAGCGCTAGATAAGATTCACTAAGTGTACACTGAAATCCACACTTGTTACTGCCGCTATCTAGCCTGAGTAATGGGCGCGGTTCCGACTGGAAGACAGTTTTATTGATTATTGCACGCTGTGATTATTCTTACCATAGACTGGAGTTTCTTAGATATGGCGTGTGGTTCCGTCCTAGAATAGGACCTATAAATATTCTCACCTGGACCTATAAATATTCTCATGTACGAGGCGACTAAGGAAAATCGCTGTGAGAAATCCACCTATTGTAACAACACTGTTGAATCATTGATCAACACTGTTTGAATGAGTTTCTCTCGGCATTTTTTCTCAGCAGTGGTCATTCCGAAATGCTAGTAGATTATCATTTAATTTAGAATGTGACGTGAAAAAGTGCCTGTGAAGGCCTAATTTCTAAATAAATGATTTGATTTTAAATAAAGTTTTAAATGAAGTATGTACCATTCTGTTAGGGTGTCTGTAACATCACACACAGATCTACAAGATGTAAAGATTTATTTTAATCTAAAGTTACTATTATGGCGCTATCTATGTGTTATAACTCTATACATCGTATGGGGGCTTGAAAGGTAAATTGGAGTGGGCTGTTGATATAAATCCTTCAATGCATCTTCACGCGAAATAAAGTGGAACAGGGTGAGGTGCCACCCATTCTTATGTGTTGCACTTAAGGTAGGTATTCTAACTAACAGTTCGGATTGGATTATTTTGTAAAATTTTAACCCTCTCCGGGTACGTGTTTAACTACACAATATTTTGTAATCCTTATGCTGTACATGTTTGCAAATAAATAAATTATGAATTATTATTATTTACTCTATCCTTACATATTATAAAACAAAGGTCTCTGCCCCGTCTGTTTGTTCGCGATAAACTTTAAAATTACTGCACGGTATGAATAATGATATCCATACATAGTACTAGCATTGCCCGCAACTTCGTCCGCTCATAATTTATATTATCAACTAGCTTTTGCTCGCGGCTTCGCCCGCGTGAATCTCAATAATTTTTTTATCGCGTACTCTGTAAGACTGGTAAACAAATATGATTCAAATTCGCATTTTTTCTCATCTTTAGTTCAATTTTCTGTTTCCCGCTGCGTGTCTCGTACTGCAAATTTGTCCAATCCAGGAAGCGTCCTGCTATGTAATGTAAAGTAGATATCCCGTACTGTTTCCTACATATTGTGCCATCATGTTTTTCGCAATGTGTCCCGTCCCGTTTCCCACTACGTGTCTCCTTCCCATTTCCCGCTCCTACTCCCACTCCCGCTTTCTGCATCGCGTGCCGTCCCATTTTCCATGACGTTTTACGTCCCGGTTTTTTATTAACCACAAACGTAAATTAAATATTGTTTGTATTTACTATTACTGTTATTTACTACAAAAAGTAAGTGTGCCAATTTTCAGCTTTTTATCTTGAAAATTGTATTAAGTCCCATACAATCTTTCACCCCCCTTATGAAGGGGTTGAGGGTTAATTTTCAGAAAAATCTGAAACACGTATTCATTACTTTATTGTAAACAACCAAAATCCAATTTTTAAGTCACTATCTTCAATGGTGTAGAACTTTCATATTTACAATTTTTCACCCCTTTCACCCTCTTCGGAATAGAATTTCCAAAAATCCTCTCTTAGTGCTCACCTACACTCACCTACATGCCAAATTTCAACTTCCCGCCCAGCAGTTTCGGGTGTATGTTGTCTGTCAGTCAGTCACTAACTCAGTAACCGAAGAGTTTTATACTGATATATATTGATGCATACTGCGCCCATTATATCTATATCATATTTTAATCGATAAAAACAATTTGGTTATATTCTGTTTACACCTTTCTACAAAATTATAAAATAAAGCGGCTCTGTGGATTGTTATTTTTATTTTCCTGCAGATCCCCCTTCATTTTCCGGAATAAAATGTCTATAAGATGTTAACCCGGGATTCCGAGGAATTTTTGATTCATATATTATTTTATATATTAGTTTTTCAATTATCCTACGGGAACCTGACCAATTACCGGGATGAAATGTATCTAATTTTCCTACAGGACCCTCCTCATTTTCCGGGATGAAATGTCTATAAGATATTAAACAGAGTTTCTGAGGCAGACAGACAGACAAAACTATATTTTCGTCATCTATATCAGTAACTAAGTATATTCCATGAAAAATTAAAAAAATATATCCAATGTACAAATTTGGCCTTTCTTCAATTTTATTACATGTATTGATACTTCTAAGCAATAGCCTATAACAGATTTTAAGTTCAACCTTTCGCTATACAACTTTAAAAACCGCATTAAATTTCATCCAGTAGTTAATGAGTGATATGCGAATTCCAAAAAAATGTTAGTCCCATAAAGACCTTATAATTATTTTTGATTTAATAGATTTTAACTATCTGAGACTAAATAGTGAGAGGTTGCTAAAAATTCAATCAAGGAAAAGGGTTTTATATCTTATAGCTTCTTCCCTTGATTGACTTTTATAATGTGTCCCAATCCCTCGCTTAGTACTGCGTTAGTGCCTTCATTAGGAATTAGGACTAGCTCTATATACCTAAAAATATTTTAACTGGTTATGCAACACTTGATAAATAGTATTTTTTGTTGTAGTGTTAACGGCGACCATTAAAATCCGTTTAGTCACAGTTGACTAAACGGATTTTAATGGTCGCCGTTTCCAATGGAAAACAATTACTTTAGAATAACATTCTTTATCTAGTGTGGAATGATCTGTTTTGTTATTCTTTGCTAAGAAATAAAAGCGAACGTCTTGGTGGCGCTAGTGTGCGGCAAACGTCACTGAGCCAATTTATTTAACGTAAAAACTCGCATAATATTATCATAAAAATCAACAGAACAGTGAAAAAAACCTGCAAAGTGGGTATGAAATGAAAAACATTATAATATGCTGGTCTGCGTAGCCGTTAATCCTGTCGACCATAAAGGTGTTCAGGTATATTAATGTGATTAACTCGCGCCATGGGGACGTAACCGGTTTCATCAATATTAATCCGAGAACAACATTACATGCTTTGGAGCTATGGAATTCATTGTATGGATTTTTGGAGGGTCGTTTATTTAGTTTTCACTCCACGCGTGTGGTAAATGTTTGAATATGAAACATTCTTTGTATTGTCTATTAGGCTTTATCAGGTTCCCGCCCTAAATACTAAGGGAATGCTTTGACGGCTAAGTGACAATAATAGCATTTTCGAATAGTAATATACAGCCGACTCTTCATTATAATTGCCATAATGCCGGCTCCACACTATCGTCGAACGCGAATGCATGAACATTGTGTAGTTCGTATGAGTACTTTTATTTGCCACAATGAAAAACCAGCAATGTATGCCGAATCCGTCAAAGTTCGGCTAACTTCTCCGCGATAGTGTGGAGCCGGCATAAGAAATATCGTAATTTCAGACAAAAATCCGTTACTAAACACGATATTAAACCGTGCAATCTATTCATCACAATATTGAACGAAACCTTGCATTTCCACAACAAATAAACATGGACAGCTACCCCTACCGCGATAGTAACAAATAACCACAATAACCAAACATATTGTTAACAGGGAATAGCAAAAATAAACGAGCAGCAACGATAATGGCTGGTTCATACGTTGCGAGTTAACGTGCTAGTTTGAATGCGAGTGGCGAGCTGGCAGTAGGCAGTTTCTTTTCATTTAAACATCTACTGGAGTAGCTCGAATGTCAGTTGTGGGAACATTTTTTATTTTCATTTATATGCAATAACAATCGGTCAAAGCAGCTTTATATATATATATATATATATATATATTTTCGTAGAAGATAGAAATAAAGATATAAGATATTTTATTTGCAAAAACAGGTGTAAATTTATACATAAAATTTTAAAGTCACACACTCGACATACCTTCCCATAGAATAGTATGCAAATTATAGATACAGTCGCTGCTATACATACTTAAGTAAATAAATACGCAGCACCTATTTACTACTTAAATGAATTTGTAAATAAAAACTAATAAATGTTAATTTCTATAAGATAAGGTAGTCATTTAAATAGATAGCACAAAACTTTAAATGTACAATTACTCGAAATATCAGTAAGCTGAATATTTTTCACATGTCACCTTTCTGTGGCGTGGGATCACAAACATATACACCAATATGTTTGACGACCTCGGTGGCGCAGTGGTAAAGTTCTTGCCACTGAACCGAGAGGTCCTGGGTTCAATTCTCGGTCGGGTCATGATGGAAAATGATCTTTTTCTAATTGATCCGGGTCTTGGATGTTTATCTATATATGTATTTGTTATAAAATATAGTATCGTCGAGTTAGTATCCCATAACACATGTCTCGAACTTACTTTGGGGCTAGCTCAATCTCTGTGATTAGTCGTAATATATTTATTTATTTAATAAGCGAGGTATTTGTATTGCTATTGTTTGCTGTCTACATGAGACTAGTAGCTCGCAACGTTTGAAGTAAACATAAGTTATGGCATACGTCACCTGTCTGTAGCGTCATGTTCACATTCAACTACAGACGAGCATTCAACTACAACATGCTTGCTGTCAGCCATCATGCTAGTAGCTCGCAACGTTTGAACCAATCATAAGTCATGGCTAATGTCAGGTTTCACTTAAGGGGCGGTTGCGCCGTGACGTCAAGCGCCGCGAATTTATTGAGAGACAATTTATCCAGTCGTGCATCTCCTCGTGGGTGGTCACGGTTTTTGGTTACTAAGAATTTAAATAGAATCAACTTAGATATAATATGTATACCGATTTATTTTTATTTATAGCTTTTTGTATTAACTTTTAGTAGATTTGCTGTCACAATTGTTTTGCTTGTATAATTTGAAACGACCGACAACGTGAGATTCAAAAGAACTTTTTATAAATATTGTACTGAATCTAAGATGGGAGTCCAAAGATGACGTGTTTCATTGTTTTTATTGAATGCAATAAAATCATCGGCTCCCAACGAGGGACCTCTTCATCAGTTTACTGCACGGACATGATATTTTTGTCTCGCGTTGATTGCATCAAGATTTCTATGACGACAATACTCATAAAAGTTTATGACATAAAAAACGACATAAGCAAAGTTGCTAGGCCTTGGACGTGAGAATCTCATAATTCCCACAGATGATTATACTGATATTTCCATGGAGGCGAAGTCCCGGGGCGCAGCGCAGCTAGTTTAACGTAAAATAAAAATAATATTCCAACTCGCTGTGTTGCGAGACACGCAGAAATAAATACAAAGAAACGAACTAACAAAGACATTAAGGTCTGTATTTACATTTTACATACTATCGACAGACTTCTGTATTACAGCTAGCAATTCGGAGTTCGTCGCAAGAATAATTAAATTTGAAACTGGCAACCCTTTGCGTAACTTATCGTCGCAGTGACCCTTCAGATGCCAGTTATAGTGGGTTTATATTGAAGTGGATCGAATTTTGAATATGTTGCGTTCCATTTACCGATGGTATCGGATTTTTATCTAGAAGTAGTCGTCTAAAGGAAACTTATCTTAGCCAGCTTATGGTGGGCCAGTGGTTAAGTCGTCCGCCTGTCATTGAAAGGTCCCAGTTTCGAAGTACATACCAATCTGATTCATGTTAAGAAGTTCTTATAGACCACCATTATGTTTTCGGTGAAGGAAAATACCGCGAAATAAGCTGCACACTGATTGATAATTTAACATCTAGCGTGCGCGAGAACGCGATGGCAACTACTCCATTAATTGTCAAGAGAGTCGTTGTGTGTGTTAAATGTGTTTCATTCCACTTAATGACATTGACCCCCACACTTGAGGATTATGATGGCAGCCGTGGTCGTTAGAAAATAATAAGTGGCTTATTCCTAAAATTTCCTGCGCGGAGAATTGTGGATTATTTAACTTTTATCCTATAATCTCCTTCGCTTCCATTAGGTCCTACGTTTTTAGACGTCCAATAACCATTAACAAAAATCCCTTCACAATTTCTACTGAGTTGATTTTTAGGATTATTGTTAACCAATAAAGTCTATAAATTGTCTTGAGCAGAAATCGTTAATATCTCAGACTTTGTCCGCCTTATATGTTTTTGTAATAAAGTTTAATAAATAAGTAAATATATTAGCAATAGTCATTAAAATATTTTTAGTTCATTACAATTTTCATAAAATCTATTCGAAAGTGTCACATCGAGGCAATATATCCAAAATGCTGGCAGCATTTCTCCTTAACTGTGAGGTTTATACGCTGTGCAAAGAGAGATACAATAGTACCTAGGTACTAAGGTACTATGTACTGCTAGACGCGTTGTAAAACACGTATTTTTTTTTGTAAATACTAAACTAAATGACATATTAACCTATTGTGTTATTGAACATTGTATTTTGTGCAATAAAGTTTATTAAATAAAGATTAAAAATAAAAAATAATTTCGGACCATTCCAATCGAGACTTGGTATAACCGTGGCAATTTTGGTATTCCGTCTGCGTGAGCCGCAAGTTGTTTCGATCGGAACATGTGCTCACTACACTACACATACTTGTATATTTGTTGTGTAACCGATAGACCTTGAACAATAAAGGAAATAATTAATTATTCTAAAGGAATGGAGGTTTGCCCTGGCTAAAAAAACCCGGTTGCACTCCGCGAGTGCCGGCAGAAGTGAAAACTTGAATATTAACGTTGTGCATTTTTGACGTCTTATGAATTTTCGATCAGGTTCACGTGTCCTGACGCGAGTTTAACATTTTTTACCCTTCAGAAAAAGTGTACAACGCCGCTAAAGAAGTTTTCACTCCAATAATAGTAGATTAGTAGCCAAGGACTGTAAGGCATCAATTGCAGCCCGAGATATTTAGGGAGGGCGCCTATAGTTCGAGGGTGCAATTGATGCTTACACCGGAGCTGACTCTGCTTTACATCTCGATTGTGAGGTAAGTAGAAAAAACGCAATTATAAAAAAATCTTGAAAACAAACAATATTTAAAATATAAGTTTTCTATTCCCGCCTTTTTTCATTAAAAAGAACCAAGTAAAGAACTTTTTAATTATTTTTTTCAAGAACTAAATTGTGCTTCACCTTTTAAGTCATTGGGCTGAATGCATGATGTATATTGCCAGTATGTTGGTTAGGTGTACGCGAACTTTCTGAAAGAGTGAAGTGTTTTTTTATAATTACTTACCGCCCTAGGGCTTTTCCTAGCTACATTATTACCTTAGGGCACTAATTGGTCACCTACAAGCCCCATTTGGGGGTAAGAAGGACCTACTTACCGAATATGAGAGATGTAAAATAAATTAATTGTTATTAATGACAAGCAATAGATTAAAATGGAGTCACGAGATGTGAAGTTAGCTAGCACCTATCCTACTGATATTATAAATGCGAAAGTTTGTGACCGATTGTTATGAAATTTGATACACGGTTTGAATATAACCTGGAATAACACATAGGCTATGTTTTATCTCGAAATTCCCACGGGAGCGCAGCCCCGCAGCGCCGCAGGCGTTGTATATAATTATGGTGTATATTCCCACTACTACAGAATGATACACACATTAATGATATATGATGAAACTGATGAATATAGGTCAATCTCACGACCCGTAAATAAACCTGCAAAATGCCAATTATAGAACCTTTATATGTCAGGCTTATATTTTCGTTATTTACTACCACATCTATCGAGTTGTAAGGTCAATCTGTACACACTGTTTTTAGAGATTTTAATATGTCTATAGACCTTATACAATTTATTTTTGAGATACTCTTATGACTATAATATTGAAGGACAGCTTACTATTATCTCTTAACGCGATCCACTTTACGACCTAAACTTAACTGCATCGCAAATTCATACCATTGATTTAATTTTTTGTATGAATGCGATTCATTTTAGGTTCCTGAATTGAACTGAGTTGCATTGGGATCGTTCTGTAAAAGTTGATGGTAGGCCTGCTGGTATTAAACGCGCACATACCATTTTTATTTCCCAGAATGTATGTGCGCGTTTAGTACCAGTCGATTAATATATAATTATGTAACTAAAATGTTTAAAAGTACTCTTATGACTAAATAAATATCACTAAGGTCTGGCATGGCGTGTGGTTTCACTCTAGAATGGGATCGCTCCATATTCTCGCTTGGATGTCGTACGAGGTGACCATGATGCCTAGAAGGGTTGACGTCAAGCAGGCGGCGGGTAAAATCGGAGCCGGCCTTTAGGCTGCCATTCCGCGACGCTCTCGAAATTTAAGATTTGTTTGTCCGCTACGCTCTCAGCCTTGACGCTCACGATAACAGCTGATTATTCAATATTTTAAGATTAATTTTTTACGCCGAGATAAAGTCAAATTCGATTTTGACTCTACCGCACCTATCTACATTCAACTTAAATTGTTATTGTTAAATATTTAATTGTTATAATAAAACAAGTTACTTTTCAATCTTTATAAGGTGGTGACAGAGTCGAATTTGTAATTAATTTTGATTAATATGTTGTTAATTTAATAGGTCTTAGTCCCAAATGACCTGAGTGACGCCTAGAGATTTATCTTTAAATTTCAGTCAATACACTCACTTCACAACAAAATTAAGAGTTGACTTTTAAAATCCAGTACATTTCTTTTAGTCAACAGCACAAAGGCGAAAAAAATTAAACATTTGAATGTACAAGATAATTTTTTACTTGTTATAAATATCGTTGCAAGAAAGTTTCTCCATTTTGAGAAACTTTTTTTTGAAAAACATTTGTTTTTAATTTTTTTAATAAAAATTAAAAATTTCACTTCAGATGCCAATAAGAAAAAAAAAACTAAAATATCCGAAAATAATTGAATCAATAAGGTAAAATGAAATAGTATTATTTAAAATTGTCATACTAAAAGATATTATGAAATTGTATGAATTAAAAAAAATTGTAACGAAATAAAGAAAAATGCTCAAAAATATTTTCAATAAAATGTTAATTTATCAATTAATTATTTTTCAAATTCCCTTTGCTGCGACATTAATCAAAATAATAAAAACTAATCGCCAGGTCCAATCATTGAGGAAATGCTTAGGCAATGTTAAGTGTAAAGTTTAATTTTTAATGTTGTTAAATATTAGGGCGCACCACGTCACGAGCCGCGATACCAATCTCAGAGAAATTGGACTTCCTTCCTTATTGTACGGTGAAAAAGGGCGTCTTGCACGGCATCCTGATAATTTATGGGAAAATCATATCTCGATGTGCGTCTTTAGAATACAATGCCGTACCATTTCTGATATAATTAATAGTTACTAAATAAAAACATGGGAACAGTTTAAAGAATAAAGGCAGAGTTATTTTTTAGGGAATAATTGTTTTTGAGACTTACTATATAGTGAGTAATCATTGCTGCTCAGGAGCTACTGCAATACCACAGCTCACTACCACATGCTCGATCGCGCAGTGGTTTCCATGCTCGAGTTGAAATATTGCCAGTAACTTTCGCAATGGTCAGTCTTTAGAATGATGACCAATAACGTCCTATGTGCTCAGGAAGGCACATTAAGCCGTTAAGAGTTAAAACTTATCAACCCTCATTGAGTCTTGATCCATACTCCTTATCCGTTTTTAAGGACCTATCGGAGCACTGGCCCGTATATTGGAGACAATAGCCGATGATAACAATGGCTGCCATGCGAAAATAAACTATATATCTTCAGTTACTGACTGACTGACTGACAGACAACGTACAGCCGAAAGTACTGGGCGTAGGAAGCTGAAATTTGGCATGTATTTATTAACCACTAACGTAATGTTTAATTTACGTTTGCGATCACTAAAAAACGGGACGTAACACGTCGTGGAAATTACGAGTAGGACGGCACGCATTGCAGAAAGCGGGATTGAGAGACGTCGCGGGAAATTTTACTGGGATAGGTAGTGGAAAATGGGCGAGGCAAGCAGTGGAAAACGGGGCGGGACACATTGCGAAAAACGTGATGGGACAATATGTAAGAAACGGTACGGGATCCCTACATGGAAGGAAGCGGGAAGCCGGATTGAACAAGTTGCGGGACGAGACACGTAGCGGGAAATTGGGAAAAACAGGAAATTGAGCTAAAGAAGCAAAATTACGGATTTGAATCACATATGTTTAATAGTCTTACAGAATACGCGATAAAAGAATGATCCAGATTTTACTATGACATACACGTGGGCGAAGCCGCGGGCAAAAGCTAGTATATTATATATAAAAAAAAGCCTTATATAATATACCTTATTTTCTCTCGGACTCTTAAAGCTTTTAATATGTCATAATAATATGTGTAATAAACATACGAACTGAATTCTTTAATTTTGCAACAAACTAACCGCAAAACACAAGTCTACCGTTGCAGTTAAAACAACGAATAGCAATTTTCTACGGCGTCATTGACATTGACAATGTAGATTCGTGCGTTTTAGTTAACGTACATTTGGAGTAATTTGCAATTAATCAAATTTAGTAAATTGTCGCCCTGGATTGATTCAAATAAGACTAACATGTGTGATTAAATGTTACGTTGAATTTATTTTGAAAAATTTTAATCAAAATTGCAAATGAACACGTGACGAAAATTGTCGATCAAAATGTATTTTTAAGCACTCAAAAATACATTTCGATCGATTATTTTCGTCACATGTTCATCATGTGTATGTATTTTTTTTTAAATAGCTATTACAAGATACATCATGGATGTTTTAATTAAAGGAGTATAAACAGTATTTTTTTTAGATATTTTCTTCTTTAATTGCCTGTTCCCGTTATCGGGTCGGCTCATTTTTTATGTATAAAAATTGGAATTTAATGTAACCCACTTGATGGGATTCAATGACCGCAGGCTATAGACGTACAGAACACAGCAGAAGCAACAGCATTAAACACAAAATGAAAACAACCAATCTTGAAATTAATCACAGTATAACTCTGTGGTACCAACAGCTTTCGCGACGCATCTTCACAGAAGACATCATTGGCACAGCGAGTTATCTTAATTCAAATAGATTCATTTACATTTGATCTCGTTTCTTTATTTACCGACTCCAGATAGCGCCTTTGTGCTGTTGACTATAAAAGAAATGTACTGGATTTTAAATAGTCAACTCTTAATTTTGCTGAAAGTGAGTGTATTGACTGAAATTTCTAAGATAAATCTCTAGGCGTCCCTCAGGTCATTTGGGACTAAGACCTGTTATATTAACAACATATTAATCAAAATTAATTACAAATTCGACTCTGTCACCACGTTATAAAGATTGAAAAGTAACTTGTTTAATTATAACAATTAAATATTTAACAATAACAATTTAAGTTGAATGTAGATAGGTGCGGTAGAGTCAAAATCGAATTTGACTTTATCTCGGCGTAAATAAATAATATATTTAAATATATATTTTTAAAAAGCCGACCAGGTCCCCTGATATTACGTAACTATTACCGCAAGCCGGGGTAAACATCAAAGCACAGAATAAAAATCAGATATCAGACTGGCCCTAGAGAAAAATTACGCATTCAACCTTCCTAGCCCAACACATCAAACGAAAATTGTACTCCGTACAGCCAGCAGAAAAAGGCACCAACGATATCTCTTATAATCAGCACGATAGGTCTCAAAATGTAGTAAGACGAAGTTGCAATTTTTGTTTGTCCGACTGTATTCATACGAAAAGTGGAGATAATGTTTTAGTCATAAATAAATTACGACAACAATCTGTGGGCTCATCATCATCTCTTGTGATCAATGCGATTCAATTCAGGACCTAAACTGATCTGCAAATTCGTGACATCAAGTTAATTTATAATGCAATTAATTTCAGGTTTCTATTTGAAATGCGCTGTATTTGTATCGTTACCTAAACGCCTGGGCATATAATATATAATATAGGCTATAATAGAAGACTAACAATTTTATATGCAAACTAACTGTGCCCCGGGGCTTCGCTCCCGTGGGAATATCGAGATGAACAGTACCATATGTGTTATTCCATATTATATTCTACACGTGTGCAAAATTTCATAACAATCGGTCTAATAGATTTCGCATGAAACAGTAACAAACATACACACATACATCCTCACAAACTTTCGTATACTCTTAGTACGATATTACTATTTTCGAGCAAAATAAGAGAGAATCGCTTTTGCGCGCCAATTTCTCAATAGGAAATGAATTACCAGGATATTTAGTATGTATGTACCCAAAATACGATGGAACGTAATCCAACCTACTGAAAGCATAATCATCAGTATTCTCATCTTCGTGTAGCTAATACATTCAGAGACAGATAGAAGTCAAATCAATACTTAAACTAAAACCAAATTAGATAGTTTTGATAACAGTTAAACGAGAAAATACTTTTAAAAACCAAATAAAACCGTGTAACGATCTATCAAATAACAAAATTACTCTAATACGTGGCTTGAAAACACAATTATTAGGAATATCATTACGCTGACCCATCCCTAGTCATAAAACTTAGTCCGTTGTTAATCAAATACATAGCTTGGAGTGTAGGTACCTACTGACCGTACTTACACCGGATATTTGCAACGGAAGTGTGTTACTTATTCATGTATCTAAAATGGGATATGCGGAAGTTTTATTATTTATTTATTAGGATTGTATGAAACACATCGAAAATATTCTCATTTTAGTAAATAATTTTAGTTTTCTAATACCACTTGATCTCCGGTCAGTCAAAATATAATATTCAAATTTCAATATTGATTATTCAGTTTAGGATGACGTACATCACTTAGTGACGTGAAAAAAATACTTAAAAGTTTAAGTATTTTTTTTACGTTTAAATCCGACTTCCAAGACGCAGGTGAAGAAGAAGCGGCGCAACAAACTTCACTGCCGCAGCCTTTTCTCCAAGGGCGTCAATTAACATAAATGTACATATCTGATAATAATAAAATATTTAAATCAAAAGTAATAATATCCATCAATTGAAAAAATAAATCAAGTTTTAATAAAACAATTATATATTTGTATGATTAAATTACAAAATATATTTGTAATTAATTTCCTTCGAAATCATACGGCTTAATTGTCTGTAAGGCATTTGATTAAAAGCTTTTAAAAAAAAGTGATGCGATATTTAATTTTTTTTAAATGGAAAATCTGATTTCCTTTTTATATTTTTTAAAATTTATACCTAGTGTCCTATTTTATATGTTTTTTAATTTAACTCTAATGAAAAAAATTATCGGAAAGATTTTATCCTTCGCGTTTCGTTCAGTCATCATTTTTATCATCAGTAACTTTATCTATTGATGATTCTGTATGTTTGTGTACTTCTATTTATATTATTCATCTATATTAAGAGGAAACTTCCTACTCATTAGACGCAGTTTTATCGCACTATAATGCTATCTCGGTTTGTTCTTATGGTTGACTGATAGAGAATGTCATATGGCGTTAAGTCCACCATTTATACATATTTTTACCGACTGACGAAATAGCAGGCAGTGTCAATGTCAACAAAATGCCGCCTTTTTAATTGTCAAAGTTAAAAAAAAATTTACTTATTGAAGTTGTGCGATCTTGAGGATCTTGAGGGGTTCTCGAGGCATTGGTATAATGACACCAATGCCTCGACTATCCATCAAGATCCTGTCCATGATCGCACATATTTTCACCGACTTCGAAAAAAGGAGGAGGTTATTTTTGTAACACTTTGCAATAAGTCCAAACGTGCATATCATTTTGTATATATTTAATAAAGTTTCAAATAAATAAATCGTCTCGATCACATCAACCCGCAACCAGTTCTTCTATTAAATTAAAATTAGCAAAAAAAGTCGAGAATTCAATCGCTGTCATTACCTGGTGAGAACCGACTCGTTAAGTGGGTGTCACGTGACGTTTATGTTGATACAAGCCCATTTGCACCTCGTTTTACAATAGTGCTGGAGATATCACTCGAGAAGTTCACACGGTAAACATATTATTTTTATAATTAAATAGCGCCATATCTCGGCTTCGCTCAAGTAAACACAAATAGGTGTCTTATATCCTGGTTTCGTGCTTAATTCAGTCAAAATCGGTCCAGTAGTTTTTTAGTTACTAACAAAAAAAATGAAACAAAAATAAAAATCTACTCTTTATAATATTAATATGGACTGTCTGCCCGTCCCGGCTTCGCTCGGGTAATCCCATAATAAATTAAACACCTAAAACTTTGCACAATCGCATTATCTATGGGTGAAAACTGTACAAAAATAAAAGTTTGTCTGATATATCACGCAGACAAACTCAAGAAGTGCATTGCTTATCAGCTGCCAAATCTATCATCCGTTTTCGTGCACGATAAATATATATATATATATTAGGACAAATCAAACAGATTGAGCTAGCCTCAAGTAAGTTCGAGACTTGTGTTATGGGATACTAACTCAACGATACTATATTCACGGGAGATTCAAATAAGATTTGATGATGACATCACTTATTGACGTCAAAAAATTACTTAAACTAAGTCTACTGCCGGCTTCCAAAGCGCAGGTGAAGAAGTAGCGGCGCAACAAATTTCACCGCAGCCTTTTCTCCAAGGACGTCAATTAACAAATTAGAATTAGCCTTATATTAAAAAAATAAGAGAAACAGAAAGGAGGCTCACTAAACCACATCACCGTGGCTGCACAGGTAATAAAATTGAAGCAGTATTTCGTCGTGTCATTATTATAACTTCTGGCTTATAATCAAGAAGTTATAATCGCACGATCACTTGTCCGGACGGGTTCTCGGACCATTGCAATTTGCAGTCGATAGTCGGCCATTACGACCAAATTGGTAGCTGATGCCAACCAGCTATTTAAGCCGATTACAGACAAGACTGTTAAGTGACTGATTATATTTTTATTGGTATGGTCTCTTTCTATTTTAAATTCTTAACATATTTTAAGGGTGTTGCGTGAAGTTTGACGTTAACTTTAACATGCGCACAAAACGCAAAGTACAACATTTTGTACGTTCAAATCAACGTAAAATTTAACGGCGCGCCTCTCCCTAAGGTTTGTGTGCTTCAAAATGGAAGAAATAATTCTTTTCATTTCATTATCAAAATCCGTATTGACCTAAGGCGTTACAATTGATTAATATTTGTCTCTCCGTTGTTCGAGTAGAAAATAAAATAAAATTAAAATATAAATTTCGATTCGTGTTAATCCAAAAATTACTTTAGCTAAAGTTTTCAATAAAGCATACATACTTTACAAAATTTACACGGTTAAAATATTTTTTGTGACGAAATAAGATATTTGCGACTTATTTGAAATTTACGACAAATTATAATATCCCGTAGTTTAAATAATAGAGTACAAATTTTGAATTTAGTTATCTAAGTAGAATTATAGTGCCTGATTATTATGATCACTTGCTCAGCCATTTCGGGCCCTTAATAACTTGAAAACTGTACTTGATCAAGGTTATAAAGGCGTCATGATTACTAAAGATGACATGATTGATATCGAAAAGCTGTACCTCCAACATGTATTGATGGTTAAGCCGTATTTGGTAGTAAATGGACACACACCTTTATTTATTGGACACGTCAATGTATAAATTTGTACATTTTATTACATTGGTGAATGATGAATGAGGGAATCGAGCGGTGGGGAAATTTATCTCGAATGAGGTTTGATAACAGAACACTAATAATTTCAAAAATTACCTGTTTTCATGTAAAATAGTTGTAGGTATAGGTATTGTGAAAAATACATAACAAGGTTCATATTACATATTATCTTAAGAAAAATATGATATATTTATCTTAAAAATAGCACCCCTGATATATTTCCCTTAATATATTTGGATTACTTCTGAAATTAGGCGTAACTCAATCTATTAGGGAAGTTCAGAACTAGAGCGAGACAGATAGCCCCAGAGGGCCCATCTGCGTTTCGATAGTGATACAAATTAATTAATCTTTCTTTTGGTTACATCTATTTAGCAAATTTGTTGATAGTTTAGCGTGTGGCAATTGAACAAAATTAGTTTAGAAATCAGGATGAGTATTCATAATATTTGTACACGTCATACATATGTAATAATTACTTATGTAATTAATTACAAGGAACGTAATTAATATTACATTATATCAAAGATACACGTTTTTATACAAAGAATATAAAAATGATAATCAATAAATAGCAACACTGAATGTCAGAATAGAAATACGTAAATATATTTGAATTTTAATTTGAGTTCATGAATTCCTCGATGCTCTGTAGTCCTCTCAATTCTAGTTTCAGTTTCGTTTGATTTCTAATGATGCTATGACGCTGCGAAACCGGCCGTCTCCATGTCGTCAACTCTCCTTGGCAATGCTGTCGTTGTCTATCAGTTTCCAAGTCTATGTATCGCTTAGTCGTCTTGAAAGGTATAAAACATTCGTAGGAGGAATTTGCTACATGGAATGCCCTACTCCAAGGCGGAGCTAAATTTCTCAGTGGCCACACTACAGGACTAGAAAATTCTACGATCGCTGTCTGGCTAAGTAACTCGTTGGCTCTTGCATATCTCTATGCTCATAAAGAAATACAAGCGCCACACAAAAATAGATAATATGAAAATGTATATTCCAACCGGCGGCGCCACCATCGACCGTTATTATCCAATCCGCTGATTACAGCAATTAGCAAATTATATAAATTGTAAAATAGAGCGTAATGTGCTATCGGACGCCATCTGGCACATTTCTTGATTAACTCCGTGACAACTTAAAGAAATCATAGAATTGACACCGAAAATTAGGTTGCAGTTGCACCGGTCAGCTTTGGCTTAACTTCAATCTGCGCGTGGCCACCGTCGTTTAGATAAAATTGGGTGCATCGCAGCAGACAACCTTATGCTAATTTCAATCGCGGATCACCACAAATAAAACACACGACAAGTGTCTAACTTTGTATGGAACTAACTCAATCTGTCTGATTTTTAAGGATATGATTGAAGCGGTGGTGGTGTAATGGTTAAGACGCCTGTGGATTGAAAGGTTACAGGTTCGTATCCTACTCGTGCCACATGAGTTTGTATACCAATCTGACTCATGTATAGTAGTTTTCATTGACCACCACTTGCTTCCGGTGAAGGAAAACATCGTGAGACAGCACACTGGTGGACAGTTCAGTTAACTAGTGTGTATTCTACTATCTGCCACTAGATGGCGGTAAGTTGTTGTAAAAGTCGTGTCACATGTCTTTAGGCGACTTGAATGAAATCTGACACCAGTGTTAGCAATAACACACTCGATATGATGATGAAGGATATGTATAAAAACGACAAGGTAAATAACTCTGGTACGAGTAATCTCAGGTTAGCTCTCTATAATTTATATTTTATTTTTCATACCGCAATCATTTAGCATTCAGGTTTGTGGATCTAGATAGGATTGGGCAATATTAATTTGTGATCTGGGCCTCTGGTTTTTGGTAATTAATCTGTTAAGTAGCTCGCGTTCTTTGTCTCAAATATTTAATTTTTTTAAATTATAGCTGTAACATTTGTGTATTTGTGTATGTAATCTAAAAAAATATCAAAATATATTTGTAAGAGAAGAATCAGCAATATGTTTCGTCAAAAAGTTTATCTAAACGCATCACCTAGACCTACCATACCTGGCTCAGAGTTTCCCATTATACTGGAAGCATTACAGCATTACATTGACAGCTGAAACCAAGCAACCTATATTTTGATAGCATACTTATTATAATAATACTTCTCTATTTATCTTTTATCCATCTATCATCTTCTCCAAGAATCACAAAAGTAAACTGACAGTCAAAGCTTAGCATTACGTTGTACATATTGTATCGTCAAATACTTCATTTTGAGTGTAATAAACTTTAAACAAATAATCTGAGACTACGCTCAATTGGGAATTTAAGAATATCGAGTTGACTTTGAGAAAGTAATGTCACATGCCTTTAGGTGACTTGATTAAAATCTTAAGAGTGTTATTAAGAACACACTAGAAAATATGAAGATGACTTTAAAAAATTGTATTGGTGATAATTTTCGATCATTATATTTTTAGATGCTTTGCTACAATGTACAATGATTGAGATATGTATTAGAAAACGCACATCTATCTTCATGGATAATGATCACACACGAGCGTCTATTTATGGTGAAATAAGTAGTCGATCAAGATCTCTTTGTATTACTTTATCTTAGATAATACACAAAATGCCATCAAAAACTGCCCAGCTGTAGCTACGATTCAGAAATTCAAACTTTAGATTTTTTCATGATTACTTATTAATCAAGACTTTATTGACACAGTACGATTTTTTAGTGTCAGTGCAGTTTTAAAATTGAATGACATAGAGATTTTAAAAAATAACAAGGTAATTATACTCATTTGGCGTAACTTAACCTAAAAAGCCCATACGTAATTACAATTCTTAGGGCAAACGAAATAAGTAAATAACCCAGAAAAAGGCAGGCGAAAGGAAATAACTCGGCGATTATCCTTTGCTCTCCCCAGGTGATCGTAGGCCGAGTGAACGAATGAGTGAATGGGATGAACGGAGGGACGACTAATGGTGCAGAGTAAATCACAGAGACCATAATAAATAGTAATGAATAAAAAATCAAAGATCTTACGCTCCTTCGCAGGTGGTCATTAGTCAAGTGAACAAATGACTGAATGAAAAGAACGAATGAAAAACTAGCTAATCTAACGGAGTTAAATTAAAATGCAGAACTTATGCTCTAAATTTTAGATCTTTAACAAATTCCTCTGTGCTAACAAGAATGCAATAACACAGATGTATTTATTCAATTTTTTATTGTTATTTTAATTCTGGTATGGCTTAGTCTCTGTAACAACCTACTTTGCACCAAATGGGCCCCGTCAAGAGTGTAGTAACAGGCGTAGGATTATTGCTGTAGTACTAATTAATCTTTGGGTTCCAAGGGAGCTATTTTTCTGTCTTGTACAAATTCAGGTATAAAATCACGTCCTTACCAGGATATACATCCAAGTTTTATAATGTATTGTTATCTCTATATATGTATAGTTACCTACCTCGGTTTTAAATATATTAAGCTTTAAAATTGTAGCAATTTCTATGGATGTCGTTTTTATTGGTTAAAACATGATGACATGTCAGGAAGTATCATGTGATAAAAAAAGTTTTAAACATTAAATAACATTAAATATGTCTTAAAAATTAATGTTATTAACACGTCTTAAAAAACGACTCATCGACATGTGTATCTTGCCTATCCTAACGCTCAAACTTGGTCCCTGACTAAAAAGCAAAAAGAAAAGCTGCAGGTTTACCAAAGAGCCATGGAGCGTATCATGTTAGCTATAAAAAGGACGGATCGCGTCAGAAATACCACCTTATGCTCCATCACGCAAATAACTGACGGTCGGTAGAAAGTCTGCGAAACTGAAGTGGGATTGGGCGGGTCATGCGAGCCGCATGGCGCCGGAAAGATGGGCCAGAAGAGTGACTACCTGGGTCCCGACTGATGGGAAAAGATCGCAAGGCAAGCCGAAGGTGCGATCGTCTGACGAACTGTCGGCATTCGATAAGGATTGGCAACAACTGGCGAGGAATAGAAGTGGTTGGAAACAAAGAGGGGAGGCTTTTGCCCAGCAGTGGGACCTGAGAGCTACATAAAAAAATAATAATCATAATTATATTAATGTACTTATGAATTTGAAATTATCAAATTTCGAATGAAATTAAATATTGCATTATTTAATATCCCTATTTAAAAATAACATTACAAATCAGTATGTAGTATTTAGTGAAATTCGTTATTTATTTGTGGTTTTGTACTGGATTTTAGGTTAATGGGAAATTCATTTTCTTAATTCCTTTTAATACGCCGAGTTTTCATCATCAATTTGATGAGCAGAAATCACACGAAAGCGCAAACTTCTCATAACAAACAGTGGAAACACGTCAACAAATCAATAAACGTCACCTAAAAAATCTTGCAGTTGCATTCGCAGCATTCAATAATGAACGAACGAATGAACGATTATTTCATGATGAATGATTGTGCCGATCAGTACTAGCGCCATGAGTCCCACTACTAATTTGACACGTTGACATTGACAAATTGTCTTTTTTTGTTCAATTCACATTTTCGCGCCGTTTTCCTTTTCATAACTCACAAACGATTCCGTGGCAACCGTTGATGACGGATAAAAGTTTGAAATATCAGATTTTTTTTTCGAATCGGTTATGTAACTTTGTTTTTTTTTTTTTTTATTTCAATAATATTAATAATATAATGTTTTTATATCTGTGAATAATATACATACATAGCGGAGCTTTCGAGCTTTTTTACGGTTATTTTACGGAACCTTCGAACTAATTAACGAAAATTCATGTTAACTGTCACAGTGCTTATAAACTATGTCAGTATGAGTTAAAATTTTATTGGGTGATTTCTGCGTGGTTTCCGGCAAAATTCCACTAGAAAGAATCGACATAAAAGCAACCAGCTAGCGATTTTACTCTCATTTGCTGTACTATAAAAAAATCATCCATACTTCTTTAGCCGATAGCCAAAGTCAAGACAAGTTTTTCCTCATAGCTGACTACATCCGTTTCCGGGTGCTGGCAGGAAGTTTGCCTGGAGGGGAACTTCCGGGCGTTCCTTTCGAACAGACGGAGCTTTATATTTTATTATGTGTTTATTCTCTTTAAACGCAGCCATTTTAAAAATAATATCACATTTTAATGAGTAAAGTTTAAAAAAGATTGTAAGTTATTTTAGAGCGTGTAATTGGAAAATTGATATGTTCATTGTTTAACTTTCAGTGGCTAGTAGTTTGCAACTAAAACTACTGGCAAACGAAATTTGCTAACAAAAAATAGAAAAAATGTCCTGCAATTATATAGTATATAAACAATTATATTCAATTAAAATAAAAACAACAAAACAAACCCCGAACAAAATAATAAATTACCAAATTCGAAATTTTAATCTTGAATTGAAGTTGTTTAATTTTAATAATCGAACGATAATATTTGAATAAACTATTATGTAACTGGCCACAATACATTGGACGTAATAACCCGGACACAATAAGCGATGCAACAAAGAGTCGAAATATCGATGTAACGCTGTACCAAAATGTAATTATGTGGAAATATCCCATGTTTTCACGGATATTATTGTCACACTAGTGAAGAGAATTATGCAAAAAATATATCAAATATATTTTGTATGAATCTGGCTGCGGTGAAGTTTGTTGCACCGCATCTTCTTCACCTGCGCTTTGGAAGTCGGCAGTAGATATAGTTTTACGTAATTTTTTGAGCAATAAAGCAATATCTACCATTCTACGTTTAATTATTGCATATTTCTAATTGAAAGCAAGACTTTATTTTATCAAACTTTTTGAAAAGGACTTTTTTAAGAGACTTCTTAAAAAAAAATGAGACTTTCCACAGAGAAACTGAGGTACATCCAGAAACCGTAAATATGCAGCAAGTAATTAAAAATCGAACTTCAAAGTTCCGCTCGCACTTGACCGGTTTTCAGTCACTGAATAGAGTAATCTATAAAATTACTAACAACAGGCAAACTTAACCTGTTAAGTCGTAAATACGTTACCCTATAAAACATTCCAACAATTTTCCCATCACTAGAATCGATCGACAAAATTAGGTGTTACGTTATAATAAGTCGACACATCGTAGTAAATATTGCGTAAAAATATTCCCTGTACGGCCTGATGGATGGGCTCAGCGAGTGGTTCCCAACAATCGGAATCGAGAAATCCAATGTGGAGCGTGGCGTTGACGACCGAATATTTTTTATTACGAAAATAGCTGCTATACGTTTTTGCACGTTAGCGCCATCTATTTATTTATTTATTTACCAATTTATGTACACGGACAGATTATATAAGAAAAGTAAAAACTAGAATAGTAGTAGGTACTGCTTATTTCTAAAGAAATCTCTTTCAGAAATCTATTATAAAAAGCGTTAACTATTCCATGAATTGCCATCAACATCGAATTGAATGATGATGAATTAGATAATGCATTGAATATGTCATTAAACAAGGATAAGCAATGAATCTTATGAGCTGTTCTTTCTCCCTCTTAATTATGACATTTCCCATGTAGCTCTCGCAGGCATAGAACGTTTCTTCTTCTTCTTCTACACTTAAGTTCTTCTTAAGTAACTAACTTAAGTCTTCGGCTTAAGTTGTCAAATCATTGTTACACATAACAACAACATTTATTTTACTCTGTCAGGACCGCATAAAAATGTGCACTTTCGCGACATAAATAAGTTGTTGTGTATATTATGTCAGAAGTTTGAGAAGCTCTGTGTTAAGCGGTTTACGCGAAATTACCGGTATAATGACGCCCAGAGGCGCTTTTTACACTTTGAGCCGGCTTTTTTACTTTTTCCGTATTTTTGAAAGGGTTATCGGCCTCGAGTAGATTTAATACTCGCGTACCATGGCCGGGCAATGCTCGCAATTTGAAATATTTTCATTTGTATTTTTCGCGTATTAAAAATTGCTATTAATAAATATAAAGTGATAACCTCGACTTCGTGGCGCAGTGGTAAAGTTCTTTCAACTGAACCGAGAGGTCCCGGGTTCGATCCCCGGTCGGGTCATGATGGAAAATTATCTTTTTCTGATTGACCCGGGTCTTGGATGTTTATCTATATATATATTTGTTATAAAATATAGTATCATTGAGTTAGTATCCCATAACATAAGTCTCGAACTTACTTTACTTTGGGGTTACTTTGGGGTTAACTCAATCTGTGTGATTTATCCTAATATATTTATTTATTTATAAATAAGACATTTTTTACTCAGTTGCGGAATATTATTGGTTAAAAAAAATATTACGATGATGTTAGTTTTGGGACGAACCTTTATTATCGGAGAGGATTGAGTCTAGTATTGACAAACAACTATAAAACACAACAGAGAAGGAGTATTTTTCGGGAGATATGTCTTTTAATTCCTAGTTAAAGTTATCCTAATAGTAATTCTTTCCACTTTTAGTGCGAGTAGAACCAAACATCTTTTTGTGTCTCATGTGTTTAAGTATTATTCACCAAAATTAGTCCTGATATTGCAGTGCTGTGAACAGAACTGTGTTTTTAATTCTTCGGCTGCGTTGAAGGGGTAATAGAGCTCGCGTGTATTAAACGTCGATTAATTTCTGCAATTGTACCTCAATCACTCCACTCGAGTCAGCGCGGAGTGGTACCAGGTTATTTCACACCACGTCTGTCGATTATTCAGGCTCTGTTTCCCTCTGAAGGATGAAAACGTGGAACGATACACATATTTCTATATTTTCTGTGGAATCTTTGGCTAAAATAGCCGTAGAATGACTGGTGGTGAAAGAGACCGCCCCAAAATAAAATGGCAGGATGATTTGCCAATAAGAATTAAGGACTACCTTTACTCAGCTATTGTAATAAGTTTTTTTTTTCACTATATAATACATTTTAGTTTCACAAATGCGCTGAAATATCTATTAAATACCTGAGGATTGTAGACATCTAGTTACAAGTATATCTGTGTTCAAAACTGTAAAAACTAAAACAATCCCAAGCAAATAACCATAATAGAAGAAAATCCAACTAGTGATTAACCAGTATTGGCTTTTAATGATCCAACTGAAGTTTATGGGAGAAGTTGCACCATTCCAAGCTTGTTCGAGCCCTGTTCTCGAGCCGTTAGTTATTTCTTCATATTTTACAACGGTATTAGAGCTACCGATGAAGCGGTGGTGGTGTAATGGCTAAGCCGCCCGCCTGTGGATCAAAAGGTCCCAGGTTCGAATCCTACTCGTGCCATATGAGTTTGTATACAAATATTTTCATCGACCACCACTTACTTCCAGTGAAGGAAAACATCGTGAGGAAACCTGCACACTGGTTGATTCTTATTAACTTGTGTGTGAAATGCAGAAGGCAATGGCAAACCACTCCATTAATAATGCCAAGAAAGTTGTTGTGTGTATTTTATTCCACGTAATGACCACGACCCTCAGCTATGAGGAATACGATTATGAAGATTAGAGCTACCTATATTACGCAAATCTCAGCGCAGAGGCAAAAAGCGCCAATTCTCAATATTGTGGCAGATTTACGACCAAAAATACCTTCTACACAATCGTGGTGCAAGTTTAAAGGAAATGGGAAGAATTTAGTGGATTATCCTGAAAATAATAACACTTTTTAGGTTATGTTCTGCATTATTTGGTCAACTGTGGTCATAACCTGGTATAAACTTGATTTTGATTGAAGATCTTACCTGTATGAAGTCCATTTTTAATAAGTCTTCACGTGTGAAGTGTTTCGAGCTTCTTTTTGACCGTTTACTGGCTCGAAAATTTTACAGGCTGAGGCGTAACGTAGTTTTCGAAGTTTCTTTTTCTTATGGAAAACGATTTTTCTCAATATATCGGCACCCGAATATGCTACATTGTTGTATATATTCACAAACGAATGCTTACATAATGAAAGGATTAATAAAGTACTCTAAAATACATGTTTTAATCGACATAGCAAAAGGCGGCAAAGCTTTTGTATACCTAACATACAGTACTGCACTCTGGCGGGATAAATGTGCAGTAATACTCCCTATTGCATTTTTATTTTATTTTATTTATTTTTATTTGCTTTACATTTACTTTATTTTTTCTTGTTTGTTAATTCTGAAAAATATTGTGACAACTTAATCGTATCAAAAACACTAAAATTGATAATTTCATTCTCAACCTTGTTGGTATAACCACCATTTTGGCGAGCGATAAAGCCATTACACAAGAAAAGAAAAGAAGATAAAATATGTATAAAAAATTACATTTCATCCAAACCCGGCTTATAAGAAATATGTAAATCCAATACAAAAACAAAAGCATCCTTATTCCGGATCTGCTTGTCCGAATGTAAGTGTATGTTTAGATATTTTAAACTAAGTACTGACGCATTGGATTGCGATACAGTTTTCACTGTCATTTAGACATTTTTCCATATAGTATTAAGGTACAAATATTCTACTAGTGCTGTGCCATGATTTTGAGTGATATAAAAATTTAAATAACCAAAGTCAGTGAAGCCTCAAACGGGCCAAGTTAAATGAACAACAAAGCAACTTCGCTCATGAAATATTTACCCTTTCCAAACTTAAGTGATACAATTTTAATTCAAGTTATAACCGGATGAAACTGGTTTTATCTGCAAAGCGGACGAACCAATCAGAGAAGTTTGCAGCGGTGCTCAAAGGAAGCCGACAATCAAAAGAAAATTAGCGTGAAACACGTTCTTACAGTTTGGAATGGAAAAAGTTTAGGTACGGAACCAATTCGCCACTCAGGGGACACACTTGGGTTAATTAAAAGTGACTCAAACTGAGACTGGCGGGTGAATTTCAATGACTATATCTACCTGATTAGTGTTTCATATAAAGCGTTTTTAAGCAAATTAAGTATCTTTCTTTCTCTTTCTATCTAATTCTCGTATGGTGTGATATCTCGATGATTGGGTTCACGTAAAAAAAAGGGCTCAAAAGATGAATTTTCAAGATTCGACTATAATTTTACGACTGGCCACCTGTATTAGCTGTCGTAGCTGCTCTTGTCCTATAATCGCCTTGTACTAATATGACATTCACGGAAGTACAGACGTCCGTAAATAATCTTAGAACCAATCACTTCTATTTAGTTAATTTATAAACTGATCTAGCTTTTGTAATCCAGGGTTTGAAAGACCACAAAATTTTGTTGCAAGAAGTCATTATGAAAAAACCTATATTCTATTAGATTATATTTTATTTCATGGCTCTGAGTAATGTTCAATACCCGGTCAGGTCATAATGGAAAATTATATTTTTCAGCTTACTTTCTGGCTATTTCAATGTCACTACAAAAAGTATTAACATTCAATAAATTACTTCAGTACAAGGAAAATTTTGAAAAGTAACGGCCAATTTACCCCGTGTAGATTATTCTAGAATCCCAATACCGTATATCAGACTGGCGTTTATATCTCACAAAGAGAGGACCTGAACTCCAGAATATCATAAAAGATACATAAAAATTCATCGCTCCTTCGATTTATCCGCGTTCCTTTCATTGAGAGTATTATTTTATGCACCCCTATGTCCTTCATTTTTACTGCTTTTCTCCTAACCTGGCGTCCTAAGTGAGCGACCAATGCGGCAGAGCTGCGTGACACCATGGCATTCACCTGATTTATATATTTAATGAGTAATTTTGTAAGGTATGTAATTTTTGTATGTAATTGGTTTTGGTCTCTAGCATTTTTGATGTATTATTCAATTGGGACAGATTTTTGCAAAAACTGATTAAAATTAATGCAATCTACGTAATATTCAGGTTAGTTTAGTAAATAATCCATCTTGAACTATAAAAATGAATAAATGAATTTATAAATCATCCGAATCATTGTTTGTGAGCGAAGCTCGGTTGCTGTGTTTGCATTAACTTGTGGCGTAAGTTGTTGCCGTAAGTAATTAAAAAACACACGTCAGCGTTCTGCCGTTCAACTAGGACATCGTGTAAGTAACGAGCGCAACCGTACCTTATGACGGAAGAAATTATGATGGCTGAGATACAATCGTACCTATAAATACCTCCAGTATTTATGACAGATGCCTTATAGTGAGTCGGGGTGAATAGTAATATTTAGCAAAAGTCGCAAGATTTTCCTATTACTATGCTTAAGCATTTCGTTATGGAAACGGCTGGCACATTATATATATATATATATATATATATATATATATATATATATATATATATATATATATATATATATATATATATATATATATATATATATATATATATATATATATATATATATATATATATATGTATATAATGTGCCAGCCGTTTCCATAACGAAACGAAACGTATATATAATATATATATATATGTAAGTATATATATTTTCCTTTCATCAGCACTTGATCACAATCATAATATGTTTCAGTATACCTTTTGACCATGTACTTTATTGTATACTTACATGTTATATTACTGATAAAAAATTATACATAAATTTATATTTAAAAAATGGTAAGCCCTTCTGGCATGATAGGGACCAACACTGTTTGAATGAGTTTCTTTCGACATTTCTTCTCAGCAGTGGTCGTTCCGAAATGCTAGTAGTTTGTAGCTTTGGTAAACATCATTTAATTTAGAATATGACATGATAAAGTGCCTGTGAAGGCCTAATTTCTGAATAAATGATTTGATTTTGATTTTTGATTTTGACATGGTGTTTATCTGTTTATTGAAGCTTCATTGCACAAAAATTCAATTTGTAAAATGGATTTGTTGTACATGCCACACGTGCTTTTTAACTAATTTTTGAAAATAATAATGCATTGTCTCGATAGCTCAGTGGTGATAGCACTGACCCGGATAGACAGGGGCGCGTGTTCAATTCCCGCTCGATTTCAGAATTTTTTCATCTCATTCTTATTTTCAAAAATACTATTTGTAAAAGTACAGTATGCGGGCTTAATGCTAAAACCATCATCTAACAAGACATAAGTCTGTGTTCGGAGGTGAAGCACTAAATTGGTGAGACAGGAGCCATGGGTCCAACTACCGCTTCTGATGGTACCTGGTTCGACGGTTGTCTGTAGCTGTTCAACAAGTAAACGTCGCAAGCATTATGGGCACATTTGAGCCGGGTACTTATAGTGTTATTTTTGGACGTTAGTAGGTAGAGAAATCAATTACAGTGGAAATGAGCAGGACTCAGTTGACTAGACGAGAAGACATGCTATTCAAAGTGTTAGTTATAGTGTACAAAAATATATAATCACTAGCACATACAGATATTTTTACGCAATGTTATTTTGTCAATTTATTCCTAAAGCCTTATATACGAAAATTCCTACGGGAGCGAAGCTCCGGGTCGCAGCTAGTTATATAATAAATACCATCAATAGGGCATATTACGCAAAGCTCGCCGCAGATGGCGCTACTGGTAAAACTAAGGTACACAAACATTTGATTGCCAATGGAGACATAAAGTGCCAATTTTCAATATTGCTGTAGATTTATGACCAAAAATACCTTCTACGCAATCGTGGTGCGAGTTTAAAGGAAAAAGGAAGGATTTAGTGGATTATCCTGAAAATAATTACACTATTTGATCAACTGTGGTCATAAACTGATATAAACTTGATTTTTACTGAAGATTTTGCCTGTATGAAGTCCATATTTTAATAAGCCTTCACGTATGTGTGTGTTGCGAGCTTCTTTTCGACCGTTTACTGGCTCGAAAATTTTACAGCGTAAGGCGTATCCCATAGTTTTCGAAGTTTTTTTATCTTATGGAAAACGATATTTCTCAATATTTCGGCACCCGAATATGCTACATTGTTGTATATTTTCAAAAACGAATGCTTACATAATGAAAGGATTAATAAAGTACTCTAAAATAAACGTTTTAATCGATATAGCAAAAGGCGGCAAAGCTTTTGTGTACCTAACATACAGTGCTGCACTCTGGCGGGATAAATGTTCAGTAATACTCCCTATTGACCACATCTTCGTTATGCATAAAATAAATGACAATCTACATTTTAACGTTAGGATACTAACAAAAATTATGTAATGTTTACACAACACATATTGTTCCCTCATTTCCTATACGCGGCGCCGGCATTTCTCTCAGTAAAGGGCATTCAGTATAATTATGTAGGTCATAAGAAAGGATACCCTAATGCAAAGCCTTATCGCTTCTTTTGTGTGTTTCACTTAACAGTAACTAAGCAGAGGCACGCGAACGAACGTTTGTGTGCTAATGCCCGGTCCACACGTGGCAAGTACATACATTCATCGTAATTTTTTTTTAGCTTAGATTCGAAGAAGTGGATTGGCTGTTAAATTTGCATGGTATAATATTTCAGTAGTAAATTAATTAATTTGACGACCTCGGTGGAGCAGTGGTAAAGTTCTTGCCACTGAACCGAGAGGTCCCTGGTTCGATCCCCGGTCGGGTCATGATGGAAAATAATCTTTTTCTGATTGACCCGGGTCTTGAATGTTTATCTTTATATATATTTATTATAAAGTATAGTATCATTGAGTTAGTATCCCATAACACAAGTCTCGAACTTACTTTGTGGCTAGCTCAATCTGTGTGATTTGTCCTAATATATTTATTTTTATTTAATATCGATGAATTTATTAACATTTAAAACACATTTTCTACTCTACCGGTCTCATCTATTCTTGGTAATTATATCTTCTACATTCTATATAGGTTCGGGTCTATATAGTATGTAGAAAATATATCAACTGGGGAGGTTTAAATTGCTATTAATGAATTATATATAATTTTTTTAAAATGAAAAACAAAACAAAAATTCCCAATGTGTGAAATATTTCAAAATCTGGTCACAATAATAGTTTCCAAGTGTTTATGTTATTCGTCTAAATGATTATTATTAATTAAACACTAAATTATTAATTGCAAAATATATTTTTTTAATTTTAGCAAAGATCACTAATATTTATTCTAATATGGCTGTCGAAGACGATCTTCAAATCGTGTCAGCCTTTAGGCAACTTAAACATGATATTATGATATAACTCGCCTGGTGTGAACGCGGCATTAGCGGGCACTGACGCGGGTCGCCGACGGTTTCGCGGTGCTAAGTAAACTTCCGCCGAAGCCTCCATCCGCCGGATGTGGATTCTCCCATTTGCCCGCCGGAGAACCTCCGCAATGATTTCTATCGTTTTGTCTCATTTTCGTGTTTCGGAGATTCGGAATTGCCCTTTGTTTTCGACCAGTCCCGGAGTAAGAGGAAGTTATTCGACGGATATACATATATAATATTTTTTGTTTGTAATTCCTCGTTGGAATATATGGATTTTTTTATTTTTTTTTTTTACTATACTGGCCATTTTAGAATGAGCATTCTTCTAAGATAAATAAATAGCTAAATAATGTTTTTTTTTTTCTACAATTTATTAGTTAATTTAACGACAAATCAATCAATTGTTACTACACTAGCCATCCAGGAATGAACCATCTTCTACGATAAATAAATAATGATTTCTTTTCTTAATCAAATCAATCAATTTTTCTATTCTGCCTCCGAATATATCCAATATTCGGGGGCTATATATGATTGTTCCGGTATTTACCGGAACATACCGTGGAACCATCATCAACGTCGTCGTAATTCGAGCTGCCAAGCTCAATAAGGCCAGATCAAGCTAAAGGCTCGGTCTTACTCGCCAGTACGCGAGGCCTCCGCCCGTGTGCAATCGGCTTATTCTGAGCCCGTCCAATAACTGTCGCCGATTTTCTGCCCGATTTGCCGGACGCTCATCCGGCGATGGGCACATTGCTATTTATTTCAGTTAAAACATTTTGGAATATTCAATAAACTTCGACATATTTCAAGTCATGTTTATTGTATGTTTGTAAATGAAAAAAGAAATACGTGACAAAGAAATCATGTCCGTGCAGTAAACCGTTAAGGAGTTCCCTAGTCGGGAGCCGTTCCTGGATGAACCATCCGATCATGCTTATCATAATAATGCATTGCGTCATCCAAATTAAACGTGTGTACAAAAATTCAGCTCAATCGGTTGCAGATTCCTGCTTCCAAATTGAGTTACAAGATTCCACCCGAACATACATACATTGGAAGTTAAAAATAAAAAAAAGCTTGTAAAGAGTGATTGCCTCGAAAACTAAAATAATACGGACAAAACAATCAGCCGAAGCCCGACCTGAATAGCTGTCGTGTATTTTCTGCCCGGTCGACCGGACGAGTTCCGGTAGATTGCTTTTTTTTTATCAAAGAGATATAATTTTTGGAAATAATTGTCGTGGTAGGATTTAGAGTTTAATTTTCAGCGTTGCTTTTTGGTTTTTATAGGTTTTTTTGTTGCATACGCGTTTTTATAAACCTATAGTTAGGTGATGTTTTTTATATCTATTGTAAAAAAACCATCACCATATTTTTTTGTATGCTAGTAGTTTTTAGATTGACATTGTAGTCCCTGTGGAGTTCTAATTTCTGAATAAATGCTTTTATTCTGACCTTTTTTTTTGTTTTGTTCATTCAATAAATGTAGCTGTTAAAGTCTGTAATAATCAAGTAATAAAAAAATCCTTATTGACGAAGTTTCATGTCAATGGGTATCAGTTCTCCTTCCTCCAAAAACTACAGCCAAATACTAACATCCTAGATTCCAAAATCATATTACACAATGCACCACTGAAAGATGAATGAGATAGGTATGAACCCGGCCCCATTGCTACTTGCTCCGTTGTTTTAGGTTAAGTTGATGATTGAGGTTTTAGATAGGTTCTACGTTGATCCGTCGACGGACGTGAAATACTTATTCTACATATCGAGACACACAAACACGTCTCACACAAAAAAAAAATATCTATATTGTAAACTACCAACTGCGCCCCGGCCGCCTACAGCTTCGCTCCGTGGGAACGTCGGCATAAGAAGTACCCTATATATTATTCCAGGTTATATTCTACCCTTGTGCCAAAATTCATGACAATCCATCTAGTAGATTTTGCGTGAATAACAAACATACATTCACGCATCCTCACAAACTTTCGCATTTATAATATTAGTAAGAAGGCTATAATTTTGAGTTCGAACTACCGTTAGATATGATTGGGTATTTAATGGATGAGATACATTCAAAATCTTTGTATATCCAAAGTCTTTATGATAACATTGCCTCGAGACGATACTATAATAACACGTGTACAAATATGCAAAATACGTGTTCCGATTAGAATCAAATTACGCCTAACTAATGGGGGTCGCGGCTGAGGGTAGGGTTGCCAAACATGTTAAAATAATATAATATACATTTTACATCCACCTATTGTTATAATTAATATAATATTGTAATAATTGTGTAGCAGAAAAATCATAATTAAAATTGTCAGTGCTAAAGTCAACTAAAATCAAAATCAAATCATTTATTCAGAAATTAGGCCTTCACAGGCACTTTTTCACGTCATATTCTAAATTAAATGATGTTTACCAAAGCTACAAACTACTAGCACTTCGGAACGACCACTGCTGAGAAGAAATACCGAAAGAAACTCATTCAAACAGTGTTGGTCCCTATTATGCCAGAACACACTACACTTCAAGCTTTGTCTATTCAAAACATCATTGTTTTTTACAAATTGTTTAATACGGAGAAGAATATGTCTTAACCCGTATTTTTATTTATATGCAAAATTACATGGATTAAATCAAATGAGCTATGATTTATGTCTTGGTTATCCACTGTGGGAAATTGATGGGAGCAAAGCCTATAAAAAATATATACTTATAAATTCAAATATACTTTTATAAGTATATATTTATTTAAAATTTGCTTATAATTATTAATTAATACGTAGGTAAAATAAACAAAATAATTATTTATTTTTAATAACGATTTTTAATGTGGGCAACCCTAGGTAAGGATCGCCTGATACGCTCCTTTCGTTTCTGACGAATGGCTGCTCATATTTACATGTTTAATAACTATGGTAGATTACGCAGTCCTCTCAGTAAGAACCACTAGTAATAAAAAAAAATTGATATAACCTAACCTTATAATGATTTTTATAAAATAAATGATAAGAAAATTTATGAAAAATCAATATAAAACCTTCCGTGGCTACCGTTATCACAAAATTCATGGCTTAAATAGTGAATTATGATATTTTTTTTCTAATCGGACTGCACTCCTAAATTTATAAGACTAGCAGGAAAAATGAAATGAAAAATCAGGCTTTTTAAGTGCGTAAAAAGTCGTGCGCAAAATACTTACAATAATACGAGTAAATATTAGAGTAAAAAGTTTTAATCTCTAGAACATGACAACTAAAAAGAGAAAAATGTTGTCATGACAGTTGGTTGTTATTTCTGAGATGGTACAATTGTTGTAATGATTTAATGTATTTATTATAATAGAAATAAACAAGTGATGTTTTATCTCCATACCCTGTGCATATTTTATGATAGTTTATCTACGGTCCTCAACAGTAAACGTACTTTTATGTCTACTTCTTTTCGCAGCGGTGGAATAACGTTAAGCAATACATAAAAAAATAATACTGAAAACTAAAAACAGAGATCATAACCTTTAAAACAACAGAACATTTTCCTAATGGCCACTAGTAGTTGCGAGTTCGGGCTTATTAAGGAGTGGAAAAAGCAGCAAGATATAAAGACGCAGTTTTACATCTAGGAAGTAATTATCTCTCAAAGTTGTAAAGAATCGGGAATAGGGACGTTGAGTTGCGTATTTGCAAAGTGCTGTGGTTGAATTTAAACATTTTTCGTATCTTTTTGGAACCCTAATTGCAATTTCCCTTAGAATACTGAGTAGTATCTAATGGATCTCTCAATTAATATTAGATAACTTTTAGTTTTGAAGTTAAATTATTATAGTTCATGTTAATCTGACCTGTTATTATTTTAGACTTTGGTTGTCAGAGCAATACGCATTATTTCATGTGCTTAAGTTTTCTCTTTTCCGTTTTCAACTCATAGCTGAACTAATTTTAACACAAACATGACTTATCCATATTATTTAAAACAACCATGTATTTGAAATTGTCATTTACGAATAAACTAACTAAGAAATAACACAAGATAAATCAATTACAGAATACGATAAATCTATGAATTTTCGTGATTAATCCTCCTTCTTAATAAAATCAATATTCTATCTGATTTGCCCCTCAACTAATTGAAAATATCTAACTGAACTGATTAATTCCCGATACGCAAGGCGCGTATCGCGAACGAATCATTTCAGTTAGATTATATATGTTAGATTATATATATAGAGTTAAGTGTGTATTGCGAAATATAATTTTCTCTTTTGACAATAAAAGCTACATCAGCACAGCACAAGTAATTTAAACAAAATTCAAACTGGAATAGTATTTCGTAATACGCGCCCTAGTTGGGCGGAAGGCGGGTGATCATTTGAGCAACTTTTTTCATTATCCCTACCAACTCGAACACTTTTATAGTAGTCCTGTTTCGTTTTAGTTGTGATTTTCTTTTTTCTACTTACAGTTCACATCCTTAGCATTTAGCCGGCTATTTACAATGCTTTTAAATTTTTAAGTACGGAGTTTCGAGTTGTGGAAAATGTGATCGGAATATTTTTAAATTTAAAGTACTGAACTTATGATTAACATTGGAACTGTTATTTTTATTTTGTTTATTCTTAGAGATGTCATCACTAATCTTATGAGCAGTGTGCTTTGGATATTGCATTATGTAATTACTATGTTTAGCTTTTTTAAGAGTAACTTATATTTAATTACAAAAAAAAAACAATAAAAAATCCTCAGCACGCTAATCGTCAATAAGAACACAGAAAAATATCTGCCACACGCTTCGTCATTATTGAACATTTGCAATACAAGCATCATAAAAATATTATAATAAAAGTAGGACCCATGTAGTAGTAGCAGCTTGGAAGTTCCAATAATTTATTTTTGGAAAATATTTTTTATCTCAGAAATTCCTTTTTTTCACATCAATTAAACAACAAAAACAACAGGTGATAAATAAAAAAATAATGAAAATACAGAAATTGAGAATAACCCATGAGCCAGCAATCGGACCCAGTGGTGGGTTTGGCGCCTGCTAATATAGCCACAACATCGGTTTAATAAGTTTGGTGAATCTTGACTCATACATTTTTGGGCACAACCGCTCCACCAAGCTCTTTCAAAATTCTTAAAACCGTTATCTCGTGTTTCCATTCCAAAGTTAAAACTTTGCTAATTTTCAAGATTGGCCCTCGGTAACACGGTCATTAACTAGATTAGTTAAGCGTGAAAAATGGTATCCTTTACGTAAAAAGAAACGCAACGTCTATCTCAAGTTATGAAGATTAAAAATAATAAACGCCGGCAGAGATTTATTTTTGGAGTTTCATTTTATGGAAGTGGCCAATTTTCTTGTTGCGGGAATAATGGGATTGTTAGTATAAAAGTTATGGAGCATAAAATATTTGGTTATTTACTTTCAGTTAAGACCGAAATAGCTATCAAAAAGAAATAAATTAAAAATCAAAATACTGAAAAGGTATCAGCTTTGTAAAATATCATGGGATTTACTTTACATAGATAGCTTTCATGAAGCCATAAGTAATAGTAAAAAACTTCGTTACTTGTTATTTATTTACAAAAAAAAAGAAAACAAGAAAAATCGTGTTCCATATGTAAACACGACGTGACATGAAAAGCATTACTTTCTATACGAGGCTTAGCTATTTTCAATGGTCACTCCTAAAGTGCGTGTCGGTGACCAAATTTCATGTTAGATATTGGACTAACAAGTTTATTTGACAAATGAAAAAAGTTGCGGGGACTTTCAATATTAATTTACACGCTACAACTTTTGAACGGTTGAACCGATTTTGATCAAACATATCTCAGATCCACCGCATAAAAATTAGCTATCACATAAAAAAATTACATACAAATCGGTTCACCCGTTCATGAGCTACGCTGGCACGTACGCAGACAGACAGACACAGCGGTCAAACTTTAGAATTGCTTTGTTAATCACTATCATTTTTAAGTGATAGTACACCTATCAAAACATACAAATCCATAGTGCTTGATCTGGATTTAAATATGTTTGCGTGCGAAACCGTAGAATGTGCTAGGTGCTTCTTCTAAGCATAGCATTGAAGTGAATCAAATAAAACATTATTTTGTTTTGTCATAGGCATTGGGTTAGCAATCACTATTTCAAGAGAGTAGGATCAAGTAAACGCTTTTAATCTATATATCTCAATTCCACCAATAAGTCCGTTAAACAACTGAACGTGGCCACCCGAAACTCGGCTCTGTCAACCCCGTAAAGGATAACGACGTGAAACTCTACCTATATTACTTATCAAGTCGATTGATTTCATACATGTTAACATGTGTCGAAAAATGACCTATCATGTTTGCATAAATTGATTAAATCGTGAAACATAAATACAAGCAAATTTAGTTACGCTTCAGTAATTGTTGCCAATTGATCTTATGACCTGGTAACAATATATATATTTGCAAGTTACTAAGGTTTTAATGTAATTAAATTTTGTACGTACATCTTAACCACATTTTCCAGACATTTCGAATGGGTAATACGTAGGTATATTGCCTATTTTAACAAACCATATATAGTAAACAAACCTTTTATTGATTAGTAACGTCTTTGTTACCCTTCGTTTCTTGCCCTTACTGGAAATAATTTCAAAACTGAAGTGAGTTATAAGCGACATCCGTTTTTGAAATATACTATCAGAATTTTCCTGTAGGTTGTGAGTATTTCGAGCAGTCATAAGACTTTTATAATTGGAATTTCAGACTTTTACGTATATCCTACTAGAATATAGTCGCCAAACTCGTTAATCAGCCATTTTTGATTTCCAATGTGTCGACGAGCTAATTAATTGACGTATTTCGGCTTTTACTCTCCGATTTGATTGCAGTTTGTACGCTGAGTTCATATTTAACATTTAAGTAGTCCGGTTACCAAATGGTAGAAGTATATTGTAAAGTTCTCTATATCCTATCACTTGGGTTTATACTGATTAAGTTAATTAAATTTAAATTAAATGCAAAAGCAAAGATAATAAACTTTTATTCAAATAAAAGTACTCGTTCATTAAGTAAAAAAAAAATGAAATTAAAATATATATTTAGTAATAAAAATAAATTGATTTTTGATTTGAATTAAAATAAACTTCATTTATATTAAACTTTAACTTGATAGAATGCTCTCTTCTCGCTGTGGGTTAAAAATGTCCTTGTGAACACCTAAAGCATGGTAACAACAATTGCGTGCAGAACCTCCCAGTAGAATTCAATGCGGCGGAGGCAATTAAGGCCGGTGTAACACAGAAAGTGGCACTTTACTGATTTATACCGCTCTTCGGGCGCATGTCATGTCACTCCGGTTTGATTTCTAACTTTAGCCAGGTAATGCTCGTGTTAATATAACCGAGATGGAATCCTTTGGTTTAATAGATGTGCTTTAAGAGACTTGAGTTTAGAATAAATAATTATAGGCTATAAATAATAATAAATAAATAAATATATTAGGACAAATCAGATTGAGCTAGCCCCAAAGTAAGTTCGAGACTTGTGTGTGTACGGGATACTAACTCAACGATACTATATTTTATAACAAATACATATATAGATAAACATCCAAGACCCGGGCCAATCAGAAAAAGATCATTTTCCATCATGACCCGACCGGGGATCGAACCCGGGACCTCTCGGTTCAGAGGGAAGCACTTTACCACTTCGCCACCGAGGTCGTCATATAGAGGCTATGGCCTAGCAAAAACTAATGTTTTTTTTTTATCTAGACCTTTTTTTCTGAAATGATGAATTTGGTATATGGGTGGCCATGTGGTCAAATAAAATCTTGAAAAAAACAAATTTTAGGTTACCTCACCCAAACCAAAAGTTTTAGGGTGAAGTGATTTTTTCTATTTTCATGTTTCCTATGGCTGTCACGTGAACGGTTTGTAAATTATTAAGCTTTAAAGTCCCAATGTTGGAGCCACCCAACCAAACGGCTTCAAACGTCAATATTCAATAATTAACGTTAAACGTTAATACGCAAATTCAAACGTTACTGTATTAGTATTTATATTTAACGAAATTATAAGGAAAACTATCGTACTTAAGTTGGTCACGAGTAATAGTGGGTGATGATGATGATGATGACCAGGGATAGAACTCGGAACCTCCAGTGTTGAAGTAAATCGTTAATTTGTATTATCCCACGCAACACGCCATATGGCGTTAAGTCCACCTTTTGTACAAATACTTTTTTGTAATTTTGTGCAATAAAGTTAAAAAAAAAAAAAACAGCCACGAGTTTTGTACACAACTTCTGGAATTCTGTCACTAACTTTTGTTATTAATAATTAAAAGGAAGTATACGATTACTCGAATCACAAACTCTATTCAAGACTAGTTATATTTAGCAAGCGACTTCTCGCTCATTAAAAGTATCCAGTCAAGTTGAAGCTCAAGTCTCAATCGCAACTACGTTAGTAGATGTACGACTTCCATTGCAAGACGGGAATTTGAAATGTTCATGATAATTATAATGCATTATGTATAACTCGAATGGAAAGGAATCGAAATCTGTTTGAATTAATAAATTCAAATAACAAAAAACGATCTTTGTATTGATCAATTTCGAAAACGTATCATGGTACATATATATCTTCGACTGCCATTTACAGTGCTAATACGTCTAGTATTGGACGTCACTAGTCTCTATTTAACGCCTTGCTTCCTTATCTGCCTAATGTTTAGTCTACTAAGCATATCTACCTAAGGTATGCTACAAAATCAACAATTAATTTTAAAATCAATTGTTTAGTGATAAAATACCAATAGCTACCTTCTAAAATGCACAATGTTTAAATTATGGCTTATTAAAATTACGTGTGATATTGAAACTGAAACCGCAAATTAATTAATTCGGCAAACACATCCACCAATCAAATGCGTTCAAAAATACGGATCGTTTCGACTGTAACAAGCAAAACAAACTGGATTAAGCCGGCGCGAACCAGTGCTATCTGGTTTAATTTGGTTCGAACCGGTGGAAGCGGGTACAGATTTGTCCGCAAATCATGTCGTTGAGATTTGGATTCATTTAAAGTTAATACTCTATTCAATTTCAGGTTACTAAATCCGTATAATGATAAATTATGGGTTATTTAGATAAATCCTAGGGAATTATTGATTTCCAATTACAGACAGATCACAACAATTATATGACTAGTGTAAAAAAACTGAAACTGGCTGTATAATTGTTTTGATTTGTGTGTCATTTATTTAATCACAAACAAGGTATCTATACTTTTTGGCGTTGAATCTAAATATGTTAGTCTCAAGTGCCAGTGTTTCTGTGAAATTTTATATCGCACCTTTAGAATTACAGGGACCTAACTCAAAATTTTGGGCTTTCGACTTTTACTCATAGAATGACATAAAACAACCATGTCTATCGACCTATAATAAAACATAGGCTTATTTTTGCGTGCGAAGAGCTACGCATATATTTCGGTCTCTTTCACACCACCGTTTCGCCCAATGTTCGTTCGGTTTGAAAGTGACGTAAGCAGTGGTGCGCCGCGAGAGCTCCGAGCAGGTCGCTGCTAGTTTATTTCTGTAAAGACCTAATCTGGATTGCGTCGGCGCAGTGCTAAACATTAGGTAAGTTGGAAAAACTTTTTTTATTAAAATAACGACCTATTGCTTGTTGAGTCTATTTTATAGCAAAAATTTTCATATTAACTTTGACGTATTTGTCTTTAAGTCACTCTAATACTGAACATATTATACAAAAAGAAGACCCAATAGCGATTTGGTCTGTATTGTGTTATAAAGAGTTATTTATATTATAATGTATTTAGAGATACGTCTCTCTTGTAATAAATATATCGCAATTCCCGTGACTGTTTTAGCAATGGGTCTGTTATAACATAAATATGGTATGTTGTTTGGCGAATTCAAGTCGCCGGCTCGTATCATTGAACATGCAATATATTGATTGTTTTTTTATGATTTAGGTTTCAAAATACAAAATGAAGAAGAGGGCAGATTTAATATTAGAAAAAATTGGTGTACATCGGGTAAGATTAAATGAAATGACTTTTAATACATAACTATTACGTAAAGATAATAAGTAATTTTAGTTCAATATTATGTATTATTCGCTATGATAATATTTTGAGTGTAGGTATACCTTTTATATGAAAATATTGCGATGTTATTAAATTATATGTAAGCATTTTTATGAATCTTAAAATATTTTCAGGATAATGTCAATAAAGAAAATGTTGTACCATCTAATCGTTGTGAAATGGCTGAGACGGATACTATAAACTTAATGGACCAAAATATTTCTGAGGTAAGTAGATCAGGTGAAGTAACCAAAATATTCCTGAAGTAAGAAGATAAATAATAGTGATTAAGTAATCATCACTATTATTCATCATCTTAGAATTGGTTACATCAGTCAACTTTGATGTTGTGTACCTTAAACCTGCACAGAAAAACACAAAGCCAACGACGGCAGTGCGCAGGTTAAGGTCATCGTCAAATTTGTCTGGTGCAACTCACCCTTAATTTAAGACGTATTTGTTATAACATTTAAAAGTCGTAAATGCCTGGACTAGTCGTGGATTTTGGTTTGTTTCCTTAGAATAGCATTTTGATTTAATTTTTGTGTTTCAGAGTACGCCTGAAAATGAAAAAATTATGTCATCTAGTCCTTCGGTAATAGAAAATTCTCCTGATAGATCCATTCTATATAATGATCCAAAGTCGTTCCTTCAGCATAGCGGAAAAAAAGTCCTGAATAAATGTGGAATAGAACTAGAGCCTGAACTAACTTCCAAGAAGATTATTACGACAGGTGAATTAGAAAAAGAACAATCCAAGAGAACACGCGTTTCATCGTCAAGCTCCAGTAATTCATCTTGTTCGAGTACCTCATCATCAAGTTCTTCAGACAAAAGTAATAAGTCAAATCCCGTCATTAATGGACCTTCCACTTCGTCTGCCGGGAAAGTCACATGGAGAGCTAAAAATAATTATCGTGTATCTCCTATAAACTCGAATGAAAGCGACGTGGATTTAAGTGACTCAGACCCAACATTTACTGTGCATAGATCTCGCTCAAGCATTAATTCTTCACCTTCATCCTTTGAAGAAAGTAATGATATTAATTGTGATCCAGAAACAAATAGAAAATCAAGAAAACGTCAGCGAAATCCATCAAAATGGAAGCAAAATGTAGCTAAAACATTGAGGAATTCTGGTAAAGCTTATGTTTCATGTACTACTAAAAAGGAAATACCTGCCCGATCTGTTAAAGGTCCTTGTAAATGTAGACTAAAGTGTCCTGAAAACATAAACGATACCGATAGGACTACATTGTTTCAATCATATTGGTCAATAGGAAACATTGAGCTTCAGAGATCCTATATAAGATCTTGTATGATGGAAATTAAACCTAGATACAAGTATACCAATGCAGATAAACCAAGATTGCCTAATAACGCATTCTATTTCACAGTAAATAATTTAAAGATTCGTGTCTGCAAAACGTTCTTTATAAATACATTAGATATTTGTGATCGTCAAATCAGAACTGTAAAAAAGAAAACAGATCCACAAGGTTTCATTAGTAAAGACATTAGAGGAAAGCACGCGTCAAGAAAACCCACAGATCCTACACTCATCGAAAGCATAAGACAACATATTGATTCAATCCCAAGAATAGAATCGCATTATTTAAGAGCAAATACTAGCAGGGAGTACATCAGCGGTGATAAAACAATAATGGACATTTGGAGGGATTTTGATAATATGCGAAAAATTCAAGGAAAATCTTCTTGTGAGTATTGGCTATATTATGATATTTTTAACAAAGAATTTAATATTAGTTTCTTTCAACCAAAAAAAGACAGATGTGACTTGTGCTTAGATTTTGAACTGGCTACACCGAACCGTAATATAGAAATTAAAAAGAAATACGAAGATCACCTTGCAGAAAAGAACTTATGCCGACAAGAAAAACGTGTGGACCGTCAGAATATAAATGAGGTAAATATTTGCGCGGTGTACGATTTACAAGCAGTTATGCAGTGTCCTACTGGAGAAATTTCGTCCTTCTATTATAAATCCAAACTTAATTGTCTTAATTTCACCATTGTAGAACTGCTTAAAAAAACAGAGACAGTTAAAAAGCGAAACAAAAACGAAGAAGAAACAGTCAATGAGATAGGGGCGTATGGAAATGTGTTCAGTTATTTCTGGGATGAGGTTCAAGGAAAAAGAGGCGCTAATGAGATTGGGTCATGTGTTTTAGATTACCTACGAAGATTAAATGAGCAAAACCCATACAAAAAACTGAACATTACATTTTACTCGGACAATACCTATTCTCAAAATAAAAATAAGTATATCACAAGTTTATACTGTTACGCTGTAACTAATCTAGCTAGTATCCATACTATCACTCACAAATTTTTAATAAAAGGGCACACTCAAAATGAAGGAGATAACGTCCACAGCCTTATAGAAAAGGAAATAAAAAGAAATAAAAAATCTGGACCTATATACGCACCGTATCAATATGTTACGTTAATTAAAAATGCCCGTAAAAATGGTAAACCATTCACTGTAATTGAGCTGACACACGATTTTTTTTTCGACTTGAAAGCTTTACAAGAAAGTTGGGGATACAATTATAATGAAGATGAACATAAAAACAATGTTCCACTGAACGACGTGAAGGTTCTGAAATTTTGTGAGATGGAACCATTTGCATTCTATTATAAAACTTCATACAGTCAAAAGGAATTTACAATGGTCAATGTGAGAAATAAACGAAAAAAAATGCCAAACGCAGGAGAAATAACGCTTACCAAAGCATTCCCACAAAGACTACAATTAGGTGAACATAAAAGAAAAGACTTACGCGATCTCATTAATAAAAATTTAATTCCTAGTTATTATGCAAATTTTTACAGTACTATTCTTTAAGTACAAAAGATTCAGTTACTTATTAACCAAAGTTTAACTTTGTTATTTCTTATATTATTACGTAATTTTTATATAGTTTTAAGTCATAATGTGATTTTATGAAGGTTCCTACAAACCAAAGGACTGAATAGAAGTAAACATACTTTTTTTAATACCTACTTTAAGTAAACACACTGTTTAGATTTTATGTTGTAGAAGGTTTTTTTCTAATAAATATTTATATTTCAAGATAGTTTCGAACATTATTTTATAGTAAATATAATTTCTTATTATTTAAATATGGTAGGGTATACAACCTATTACATAATAATACCATTTAAATAATGATAATCTCATAAACATACAGACTTATTTATAAATAAAGCGAGGTTACGCTTTGATATTTAGAATAAGAAAGACCTAAACAAGAAAAGGTCTTTTAAAAAATATATGAATTTAATCAAACAAAGACCTAAATTGCTACCGTATTTTTTTAAAAAATATATAAATTTAACAATAAATATTATTTATATATTTTACTAAAAAATATGTAGATAAATAAGCGAACTATGAAATTCAATCGTCAAAGAGCAATTATTTTAGGCCGTATCCAATTGTCATCAGTTTACTTAAAAATATTAGCACCTGTGAAATCTTTATTCGCTATTTTCCTAAAAGTTTTGTTTTTCCATTAGGTCTCTTTAATTCTAAATGTGCGATATATAGAATTCATTTTAACTAGTATCTAGTTAATTTTCTGTATTAAGTTTCTGCGTAGTCAGTTTTGAAGCTCGCATTAAATTTTAATTAAGTCTGTAATAGTCTCAGAAGCTACATATTGCGTGTAACAAGGCGTGCGATATAATTATTCTGCCAGTTAAGCAATTTGGTAAACGACATGATACGTTTAAGACTTTATAATCTCTTTGTTAATCACTATCAATTTTAAGTGGTAGTAGACCTATCAAAACATACAAATTAATAGTGCTTGATTTGGATCCAAATTAAGTTTATATGTGTGACGAGAATATTACCTTTAGTATATTTATATTCCCTTCTTTTTCAATGTAGTTTACTTATTCCTGATCATTTTCCTTTTACTTAAGGAATGGTTGCAGGTCGCCGCGATTTTCTTATCTCTTTTAACTAATCAAGGCAGCATATATCGAGCGTTTTGAAACATCGATAAAGTGGCTGCCCCAGAACAAGATGTTTGGACGATCTACACACAACGGATAAGAACTGGGGGAGGTTACTCAATGGACAGAGATAGATGGCGGAGTAGACACCATAGGCTAATAAAATAATACCTTGAAAACGAAAACTTATCAATAACTTTAATTTGAATTTAAACACCACGGCAACGTCGTTTGTATATTCTTGTTACTGATACGATAAACATTTTTTTTCGGAAAAACATCTGAAGGCTACACGTTACCTATCGGGATAAGATTACGGAATAAAGTTCCTATATTTCTCCACACGGCAACCGATTTCTTCCGACCCGTGTAAACCGAGGAGCACAAAATATGGTTGTGTGTTGTAAACCAATTCGGTCCGGATTATCAGGACAAATACCCGGATAAGGTGGATGCCGACAAATGACGACCGTTACGGTGCGGATTCCCTTCATTTCAATGTACCCTTTGTTTATTACCTCTAAGTAGGATTGTTTTTCTGCGTAGGTATGTGGATTTGTAATGGAATAAAATAGTATTTTCTACATTTTATTTTTGTTTAAATTCACCTTGCAAGTTTTGATTTGAAATTTTGATCACAAACGGTGTCTATAATCAACATTTTAATACAGAGTCAGCCCCGGGGATAATCTTTTCCCAATCGTTGAATACAACAAGGTATAAAGATTTCAACAAAATCTTATTTCATATATATAAATCATTGAAGAGACAAAATTTTAAAGAAATTTGTGAGTACCTGAGTAAATTGCTATAGTCGTGCATATGTTCAACCTAGTCGAGCTTTAATTCATGCATATGTTGAAAAATTAAATCTCAAATCAAATATACTTGGTCACTGGTATGTGAATTGTCACAAAATAACAAATAGTACTAGGTATTATTGCGGATCTACTTGATGTACTTTGTTACCGTATGAAATGTAAAAATAATGTGGAACTAATTTTACACGAATTGACATTTTGACTTATCAGAAAATACATTATTTATTTTATATATAAACGGCCCGTTTGCATAGAAGTAACATATTGTTTTTATAATAGTGATGAATTAGTCTACTGAGGGTATTCGGAAATGACTTTGTTTGTCGTTTTATCTTTTCTATTCCTAACCACTACAAAGATTTCTCAAGTGGTATGTCAAGATAAAGAGAACAGTATTGACATCAGTCTAAATGTATCACAAATAATTAGGGAAAGCGGTTTCACAGAAGAAACACATGATGTCGTGACCGATGACGGGTACAAACTTCGTATGTACAGAATTGTAGGTTCAGGAGAACCAGTGTTCGTGATGCACGGGTTACTGTGCAGCTCTGATGACTGGATCACTCCACAGAAGGAACGAGCTCTTGCTCTTGTGTTAGCCGCTGAAGGATATGATGTATGGTTGGGTAATGCTCGTGGTAATGTCCACAGCAGACGCCATACAACTCTTTCCCCAGAAGGTAAGGAATTTTGGGATTTCAGTTGGGACGAGATTGGTAGATACGATTTACCTGCTATGATCGACTATGTCCTAGACGCAACAAACCGGGCACAATTATCATATATAGGACATTCGCAAGGCACTACATCATTCTTCGTCATGGGTTCAGAAAGACCAGAATATAATGATAAAATAAAGAAAATGATCGCACTTTCGATAGTAGCATGGTCAAGTCGCGTCACAAGTCCTCCAGTTCGACTATACGCTCCAATCTCACAGCTAACAGAGCCATTTGGTATAACCGAAGTATTTGCAAGACATCAACTATTGACGACCACATTGACTAATTTTGGATGCAACACGCCAACATCGGCAACTCTTGTCTGCAATAATTTGATATTCCTTATTGGTGGTTTCGATAGTGGGCAAATTAACTCCACCTACCTTCCGTTGATCTACCAGCATTTCCCTGCAGGTGCTGCGTATAAACAAATACTTCATTATATGCAGTTGGTCAATTCAGGTCATTTTAGACCATACGACTACGGGTTGATAGCAAATCTTGGAAAGTATTTCGCAGCTAAGCCCCCAGACTATTCTGTCGATAAAGTGACCGCACCAGTATATGTGTTCCACGGTGAAAACGATTGGCTATCAACTCTTGCCGATGTGAAGATCATGATAAACAAAATTTCTAATTTCAAGGAATTGTATACAGTTCCTTGGAAGACTTTCAATCACATGGATTATTTGTACGCCAATGATGCAAAAACATTGGTCCATGATAAGATTTTGTCTATATTGCGAAGTGACTAATGATTTGAAAAGGCCACAATAATTGGTACAATAATAATATAGAAAGAAAATTTAAACATATGCTTGTGTTAATAATTATGCTTTGTATATATATATATATATATATATTTGTACTTTAAAAAATCTATATTATATTTACTCATGAGGTTTTAAATAATATTAATAAGTATATCATTTTCTTCATGTTATTTCTATACAATTATATATTTTTTTTCTAATGTAGATTAATATTATATGTACGTGTGCTTGACAATATCTTTTATTTTCATCGTTTAGTATTTAAAAATTTAAATTTGAAAAAGGAGGAAAATATCAATCTATCTTTATCTTTAATTTTTCAAACTTCATATTTTTGCCATAATATCAGCGGTCACACCGCTGAACCACACCAGCTGTTAAAATGCCCGCCTGTGAACCAATAGATCCCAAGTTCGAATCCTACTCGTATCGTATAAATTCATACATATATCAATCTGACTCATGTATATAGTTCTTATAGGCTACTACTTGCTTATAGTAAAGGAAAATATCGTGAGGAAACCTGTACATTGGTTGACTTTGAGTGTGCATGTGAATACTTATCACTAGATGGCGTTAGGCAAGCGGAAAAATCAGGTCAGACATCTTTATCGTCTCTATTGTGTGGTACCAAATAAATAGTTTTTTCTTTTTCTTCTTCTTTATGCGACTTGAATAAAATCTGTCACCAATGTTAGCAAACTTATACACACATAACTTTTTTTTAATTAGGTGTTTGAGTCCCACTTCTGGGCAAAAGCCTCCCTTTGTGTTCTCTTTTGACTATGTACATTATGTACTTTTATATATTATTAGAAAGAAAAAAAAAAAACATTGTAAGAAACAACAATGGTAAGCCGATCTGGCATGATAGGGACCAACACTGTTCAAATGAGTTTCTTTCGGCATTTCTTCTCAGCAGTGGTCGTTCCGAAATGCCAGTAGTTTCTAGCTTGTGAGAAATAACTATAAATTTAAAGATTGAAAGAAAAAGTGCCTGTGAAGGTCTAATTTCTGAATAAATGATTTGAATTTTGAATTTGAATTTTGAATTTGCCATTCTTTGACGAACTCTTTGATGTCGTCCGACCATCTCCCCCTAGGCCTTTCTCTTTTCCTGTATCCGTCAGTTGAAACGTAACTTTAAACAACATAAAAGAAATAATAAAATTTGGCATACATTTAAACTGCGGTAACTGCGCGCTGCTTAAAGATACGGTCAGCAGAAAATGGTTCCAAAAGTCATCGCGTGTTTACATCGTAACGTGGTACCAAATTAATACTAACAATTACTACTGTTACAATGCACGCACAAAATATACAAATTACGGGAAAGCGTGCACGAATAGGCCACATTTGTGATTGGATGGCGTTTTTAACCCACGATTCAGAAGAGAATAATATCACAATTTGCCCGCATTTTCAAAATCAAAGCGAAGAAGTGTTAATATAACTCGAATCTTCACAAACAAGATTTACGAAACGAATCGTGTCTTATCACTTCATAGGTTTTTGTTACACACTGTAATATCGTAAAATGTAAAATTACACTAAATATATCTGGAGAAACTGGCCGATCGTAATTAATATTAAAAATAAATATCATTTATAAGTCTTTAACCATTCCAATTTCCTTTTGAAATACGGAACCTAATACACGTTATCGTCCCCCTATAACGCAACGACCGATGCGAAATTACATAACCACATCCCGAAAGATAACTTCTCATATTAATATCCATTGAATCCCGTTCTAACCGTTCACAGCCGGCTTAAACCGGTTTCTTCCAGATTCGTCCAGTTTCTGCCCTATTTAGATATATGGGGTGGTCTAGAATAGTCCAGTTTAAGACTGGGGCCGACCCATGCCCCAACCAAACATCTGTGTACGTGGAATAAAATTATATTCGTATTACCATAAATGTCCCACATTCAATTAGGCTGGTGGGTTTTCCGTTTTCGGACCCTTGTCACGGGAATCCTTGAATTTCAGTCCGATGTTAATAAATTCTCCTTTATAAAGAAGTTTGGTAATCTGCGCAGGCGATACAAAAGAACGTTATTAAATACATTGAGTTATTGCTACGGAGTAGACGATTGGAGTTGCGTCGGTAGATGTCGCTACTGTACTCATATTTCAATTAGGTGTCTGCAATTCAGTAGTTGATTTTTCAGTTTAAAGCAAACAACAGGGAGGGATTTTAAATAACATTTTTTTTTGTGGTATTAAAAAGGTATTATTTTATATGAAAAACAAATCATTTATACCCTATTCGAGAAAATTCTAAACTATTTGTTCGGAGATTATACCTAAATATTCGGAGCAGAGGATATTCACAGCTTATCGTCCCTTAAAGCCCAAAGCCGCGAGGGTTTCCGTATGCTGACCTTCAAACCTCACCATTCGAAGATGGCACCCCATGATGATGAAGATCGTCATAAAATATATTAAATGTTGTCTGCTCTAAACCCACACTATCAACGGTAAATAAGCATACGACTTCCATGGTGAATGTAAGGGATTTGGGACATCAAAGGTTTGCATCATTATATTCTTATCCTGTCATTCTTGGATTTTACAAGCCGTTTGGGAAAATACCATTTAATTTTCCTCGCGTTCAGATGTGTACTAGAAAAATGGATTAAAAGATAAACCTCATGTTCATGACAAATACGTGTATCAACTAGGTATTATATAGCTGCAATTAATTAAATTTAACAAATGGATAACACTCAACGGCCGTTTAATGTGTAAACGCTAAACTTCTGTCATCAGGTCCGATTTAACGAAACTCCTCATGTTTAAACAGGCAACCATAATAACCCAGCCTAACAAGGTTTTATCAAAAAAGTTTGTACACAGAGTCGGCATCGACATCAATCCACGTCATAACCCAACAAACTTATTGACACGGTTTCATTTGATTGATCACTTTCTCAGTCGGTTCTGAGTGAGGTGTGCATGCGAATTGACAATTTTGTTTTGGTAGACCTTATCAACTTGGCGTGTGGTTGCGCCCTAGAATAGGACCACTCCGTATCCTCCAGCGGTTGTATATGTAAGGTGACTAAGGGACACATAGCCTAGCTGATAGGCAATAGTATTCCCAAGGAGGGTTGCTATCAGGCAGGCGGGCTAATTGGGGGAATAATAATATATAACTCAATTCCACGTTTCTTTCGACTAGTGTACTAGAAATATGTCCAATAGTTATGCGTGAAAGAGTTTAATACATTAGGATAATACATAATGCAACTATAGTTTCATTCTTCTTCTTCATAATCGTATTCCTCATGGTGTGGAATGAAACACACACAATCACTTTCTTGTCACTATCAATAAAGTGGTTTGCCATTGTCTTCTCCATTTCATACACAAATTAATAATCAACCAGTGTTTTCCTTAACAGGAATCAAATTGTGGTCGATTTAAATTACTATACATGAGTGAGATTGGTATACAAACTTATGTGGCACGAGTAGGATTCGAACCTGGGACAATTCGAACCACCGGCGAGCGCATTAACCATTACAGCACCGCTTCAATAGTTGAATTATACGTTAAGGTGAATGCGAACCTTATTGAATCTGATATAACTAAAAAACAAGGTCCAATGTACAGAGTAACTTCTATAATCACCGCGCAGAAAAAACTATTACTAGCTTAGGACTGATGCAAAATATTTTTTTATTCAATAATTTTTTTTTTACATTATTTTGTGATGTAGATGCTTTTTTAAGGTGTAAAAGGCTATTGTAGTTTCTCAAATAAATAAATAGTATTCATATAGCAAACGGTACAAAACCATCATAAAGAAACTTGCTTCTGAAATGCCACTACCAATGATATCCAAACAAATGTTGGGTATCATCCAATCAAATTGAATTAATTCCATTAACGTTTAGACAAATTGCTACATGCTACAAAATAAGGAGTGTTCTATAAGGAAACTTTATGAAATTCTTGACTGAAAAAAAAAAATTGAAGCTGGGAGAAGAAAAAGAATACCATTAGGGCATTGGAGTCGTGTTATACTTATATAATCATCATGTAATTGAGAGCGAATTTGAAGCGGTGGTGGTGTTATGGTTACGACAAGTTCACACACAAGTTAATAATCAACCAGTGCGCAGGTTTCCTCACGATGTTTTCCTTCACCGGAAGCAAGTGGGGGTCGATGAAAACTACAATACATGAGTCAGATTGGTATACAAACTCATGTGGCACGAGTAGGATTCGAACCTGGGACCTTTCGATACACAGGCGGGCGTCTTAACCATTACACCACCACCGCTTCTACATTACAAAGAAGGCAATAGCGTCGTGTCAAGTGGGTTTCTGCTCTATCTTTGAGAATAATCTTTCATTTAAAGCTCTTTCCCTTCATTGACTTTTACAATCTGCGCAGGAAAAGTTTTGTTTTCTCATAGTTAGTTTTGTAATTTCTATAGTTTGTTTCTCTGGCATTTAATAAATCGTTCCACACTAATGCGGTGTTTCACTGAATTACTACAAGTAAATAATATAATGTCAGACGTTTGCTTTGTGGAAAGTGATTTTTGGAACTTTCAATTTAATAATCATTATTAATAAAAAAAATTGAAGCTAAATAAATTTAAAAAAATCTCCTAAACCTTGCTCAGGAATCACTCTTATCTATTGGTGAAGACCGGCAGTAGTTTTTGAGTTTATAAATATCGGTAGAGGATTTTGTTTTATAATATGTAAAGATAAGCAGACTGAGCTATGAAGTTTTACGGCTAAGGAAGAAACAGTTGTTCAAACAAGATAGAGTAATCTACAATCTAAATTTCTATATATTTATTTATCTATCCTATCCTATTATCTTCATCTTCTGCTGTCGGTGTGGTATTGGTCTTCATTTTTAATCCCCAACGCAAAAAGAGGGCTGTTATAAATTTCACCGATAAGTGTGTCTGTCTGTCTGTGTACGTGGCACCATAGCTCATCAACGGGTCAACCGATTTGGACGCGGTTTTTTTATTTGATAGTTTGATAGGTAATTCTTAGATATGTTTCATCAAAATCGATTCGGCCATTCAAAAGTTGTAGCGAAATGAATATTGAAAGTAGTTTTTTTTTTAATTTGTCTAGCAAATATACATGTTACCTTGTAGTCGGCTACATACTATCACCTAACTAACTCACCTAACATCGTGTGTGATCGGGATCCGAAATGATACTCTATCGGGAGACAGCTACCGAATTGGCGGTGTCAAAATACATTGCTGGTTTTTCACTGCGGTAAAAAAAGCTCTCAAACAAATTACGCAATGTTCACCCATTCGTGTTGGCACCTGAGTTGCGTGATATTGTGTAGCTGCCATAACATAATCAAGTTGCGCAGACGCAGGCCACCCACACACGCAGCCGTGACTAACATAAATATTCAATGGCAATGTTGGCGTGACATGAGACAGGCTTGCTTACATCTTTCATTCAATTTTGGTTGGGCTATCATACAGTTATAATTTTAGTGTAGCGTCAGCGTAACAACAAGATTATCTATTCCAAACATAAAAATGTTACAAGAAAATATTTGTAATACGTTTGTGTACCTTCTTTTTGTCAACAATCAAATTCTAAAACTATTGGTCAGATCTTGATCAAATTTAGCTAATAGTCTAGAAAGCTGGTAAAGTTGCCAGCACTATTCTATGTATCGACACAATTTTAGTGAGTTTTTATGGGTGAGGAGTAATGCCTACTCACACTCGACTATTTCTTGATTTGATAGTATTGTACCTTCTTATTCATAAAACATTATTATTCTTATTTACTAAGCTAAAGTACGTTTTGTCTCGATATTGACAAAACATTAATAGTAACTAGTATGATTACCTTCAAGTATGCTTTAACTTTAACAGTACATACACAACAATAGAATATGCTAAAGGCCAAAAGAAGAAGCTCAAGGAGTCTACAACGACAGAACAAACTATCCTCTACCGTGTCTGTCTGTTCGCAACAAACTCAAAAACGACTGCACGGATTTTCATGCGATTTATACCTATAGATAGTGTATTTCCTGAGGAAGGTTTAGCTGTATAAATTATTATGTTTTTACCCGTATGTTTCCTGCTGTCGCTACTAACATAACTGCGCAACGCAATGTTGGATAGATTCTATTGAACAATTGAATTGCATGCAGTCGTATCTCACAATACAATTTAATAAAACTGGACGTCTGATAAAATTGAATGAATGAAGATGTATTTGTAAATCATTATAGTTCATGTTATTTTCTCAAAGATGTTTTCAAGGAATATTATTCTAGTGGTAATAGTACATAATCTTCTTCGTAGTCGTATTCTTCATGCTGAGGGTCGTGGTCATTACGTGTAATTAAACACACACAACAACTTTCTTGGCATTAGTAATGGAGTGCTTTGCCATTGCCTTCTCCATTTCTATAATCACACACAAGTTAATAATCAACCAGTGTGCAGTTTCCTCACGATGTTTTCCTTCACCGGAAACAAGTGGTGGTCGATGAAAACTACTACATGAGTCAGATTGGTATACAAACTCATGTGGCACGAGTAGGATTCGAACCTGGGACCTTTCGATCCACAGGCGGGCGTCTTAACCATTACACCACCAACGCGTCGTAGGATAATAGATGATTAATTTGGTTAAAAAGTGGATAAATCCAGTATAAAAACATCTTGTGTTGTTCCCTTTTCCAAGTTATCCTGGTACTATATCAGAAACTTGGGAGCCATGGGGACCATCGGTTCTCAAAGTTTTTGGCGCCATCTCAGGGAATCTTGTGGACTTTACTGTTACCATAGAATTGATATCATTGAACTTTCGGATAAAACAAAACGCAATTTTTCAGGAAAGCTAAAAACATAAAATCTAAGAAAAGAAACATTTTTCTTTTTTTAGATGTTACCTGTATTGCAAATGCATTTGCATGCAATGAAAAACATGATATTAATATAGATTATAATTCCTTTTCTTTTTCTTCATGTAATTTTTATAAAATATAGTATCGTTGAGTCAGTATCCCATAACACAAGTCTCGAACTTACTTTGGGGCTAGCTCAATCTGTGTGATTTGCCCTAATATATTTTATTTATTTATTACTCTTAAGTTTTGAAATTAAATGTATAAATTATATCCTATCTCATAGATTATGATTATCGACGTAAAAGCCCAAACAATTATGTTTAATTGGTTCTCAAAACTAGTTATTTATTAATAAGGTGAAGTACTAATTGAATTTTTATTACAAATGTAAACAGATAGTGGTTTCGAAAGTATAATTATGTTCTTTAGTAGATTACGTACTTTTAAAAAAAAATTAGTAAATGTTAAAATTTCACTTTTGAAAATCTTGATGGAGACCATAGTGTCTACAAAATAAAATATCAAAATCAAATCATTCTTCATCCAGAAATCAGACCTTCGCAGGCACTTTTTCCTGTCACATTTAACAAAGCTACAAACTACTAGCATTTCGGAACGGAATAGAAAAACATCTTAAAAATACTTCCAAGCCATAAAAGCTACTTCATGGACCGTCAAAGTTTACCTCGTAAAGTGGAATTCGGAAGAGCGGATTTAAAAGTAACCTGAACGGTAACCGGTATCCGGCAGGTGCGTTTTATCATCGACCGGTATTAAGCTTTAGGGCCGCTTATATTGGCCGATTTGAGACTTTATTTAAAAATAATGCCAGTCCTTCACCATTTTGTCTAAAAAAAGTATGTATTTAAAATAAATTTTTGTTTAATTAAGGTTTGTTTGTAAATACGTAATTATAACACGACCTGAAACGTCCTAAGAATAAAAGGCGCATACACGTTAAATACCCGTATTAAGCTATTAATAATGAAACGCGAATGTTAAAAATTAGTTATACGTAATTGGTTTGAAGACCATGTCGATTCTCAAATTTGGTCATCCCTTGTTCCACTGCTTCATGTCTTCATGGACACTTCTTTACAGCCTATTTTGAAGTTTTTATTGCGAGAGAGGATTGTATCGGATGCGTGGCCATTTTGCGAGCTCCGCAAACTTTTTAGTTTGAAAAGTGGCCGCTTTGATCTGCTCGTATCGATTTAATTCTGTTTTTATTCCAAAACTTTCTACGCTCTGGGTTTTTCCGATACTTCCACTTTTCACTCGACTGCAGGGTGTATGTGTTTCGCGCGTATTTTATATATACGTAATTTTTTCACTGTGTATTTTCCGAACAGTTAAATGGATATATGTATAATATAACGTTCGAATTGTTTTGATCACCCAAGTATTTTTGGAAGGAAAATTTAAACTAACCACAATAAGAGCGCAAGCCCAACTTAGTAAAGGGTTTACGCCAGACTATTTCGGAAGAAACCCATCTATGCGCGAGCCCAATGAAGATAGATGGATTTTAACGACTGCTTATTCACCCCGAGGAACTAAAGATAATAATACACTCTTAGATCAACCAAATCGTTTCTAGTTCCTTCCTCAGTTGTAAAGCCTTCGCTTTCTTACTTTTTCTTCTCCACCTCGCACGGCCTTCGGTATTCTTACTCGGACTTGAAGAGGATATGCGAATTAGGTCTGACTTTAGTTCGCATATCCTCCTCGACAATTTCAAGGCTTAAGTACTTTTTGGGTATGCTTCTTCTGCCGGACCAAGGTAATATAATAATAGTGGTGACCATGATAATCTGAAGTCACTTGGGAACAACTGGTCGTGGTCTTCTGGATAATGAGATTTGGAAGGCGATGAGGAAGAGGTTTGCCCAGGTGTGAGACAATTTAAAATAGGTACTGTTGTTTTATACAAAATTTTCTAGTAAATAATGTTGTAATACTTTTACTATAGGTATTTAAAGCCTTCAAAACGGGTTTCGCTGATTCAGTAGCTGTTTGAACTAACTTGAAACTCGCTCCCGTGCTTACTCATCCACCTAGAATCTACATAGATGATATGCGGGCGTAAGAATACTGTGAAAAGTATGATGTCAATTTTCTCCAGGTTTGAAAATAATCGCGCCGCGCGTTTGCTTACTGTTTGTTCCATATATGGTCGTTTTTAGAATTATAAAATATTTTGAGAAAATCTGTACCTGCTCTAGTCGATAATTTATCCACTTCAGTGTGTGTAGCGGAGAAGATAAATGCAACTATGAGAAGTGACATGATCAAATTCTATCGTTCAAAATTTTAAGACAATTAATTTCGTAATCCGTTGAAGTGAATTATCGATGAATGAATGATTTCCAATGAAAAATGTAACATTTTTTTTCCATTAATTAATTGTTTCCGATTGAATCGCAAACAATTTCACTTTAATTTCCTCTCACTCATCCCGCTTTATGAACAACTGCAATAATCCCATTTCTGAATGTTATATTTATCAACAGTTCGGGAACTACACTCATACTTTTTAAGCAATTATAATGTTGAATGGGGTTTAAGTTTGAACAATATATTTTGAATGATACCGAATTATAATGACTGTTTGAATTATATAACACTCTTATACCATTTTTATAGTGTTATACCCTTACATATTATAAAACAAATTCTCTACCACGTCTGTCTGTCTGTTGGCGATAAGCTCAATTACTTTTGCATGGATTTTCATCCGATTTTCACCGATAGTGTGATTTTAGGAGAAGGTTTAGGTCTAAAATGTATTATGTTTTTATCTGAGCGAAGCCGGGCCCGGCCGCTAATATATTTTAAGTCCACTGATAAATAACATAATACAGAATCAAACTTTAATTAGTCTGACTCAAACACAAATGCAGGAATGTAGTGTGTGTTATGTGAGATAGATTGCATTCATTGTAAAAACATTACATCATTTTATATAAAGTTGGAATGTATGTTCGATATTCGATAGAAGTATTTCTGTATCGGCCTGCGAACAAAGAAAAAATTATACACTGTTATTTATAAACAAGATACAGCTTCAAGCTTGTGGGTGCTTAACTTATATTATCACATATATGTACTAACTATATAAATATCATACCTACATACGTACATACATACACACATATATATTTTATTATATTTATCTTTCACGATATTCTCATTTAGACATTTTACATACAGACAGACAAAACCTTAATTCGCATAATACACAAGCATCGCCGCGGTAAACTCCATACATCCCTATAACTATAGACAGGGCACGGCCAGGCTGCGATGGTCCTGTAGATGCCCTTGAAGACGAGTGATGGCTTGCTGCTGAGAGTGAGTGACTTTTGCGGCCGACTCGAGACCAATGAGGGTACAAGGAGTGATGCTGAAGATTGGAGAATATGACGTTGGATATGAATATGAATATGGCTGGTCAGCTCGATCTTTTATTAAAAGTTTTTTTTTGTTTGGTTAATTATACATATATATATATAAGTATATATATTTTCCTTTCATCAGCACTTGATCACAATCATAATATGTTTCAGTATACCTTTTGACCATGTACTTTATTATGTACTTACATGTTATATTACTGATAAAAAATTATACATAAATTTATATATAAAAAATGGTAAGCCCTTCTGGCATAATAGGGACCAACACTGTTTGAATGAGTTTCTTTCGGCATTTCTTCTCAGCAGTGGTCGTTCCGAAATGCTAGTAGTTTGTAGCTTTGGTAAACATCATTTAATTTAGATTATGACGTGAAAAAGTGCCTGTGAAGGCCTAATTTCTGAATAAATGATTTGATTTTGATTTTGATTTGGAGAAGGCTGCTTCCAATCACGTCGGAGTCACCACTGTAGCCTTGTGTATAAATAACATACATACGTACATACATACACACAAGCTCAAGTATGTTTTGTTACTATCGCACTTTATAAAATTTAACATTGAAAGCACGAGTCAATATCTTTATCTTTTTTATAAATAACAGGTATAGAATGTGCCTGGTGCTTCTCATCCCGCGCAGATAGTAAAAGTTAATTAAAGACTACGGCTTTCGGCATTTCTTCTCAGTGTTTGTCCCGAAATGCTAGTAGTTTGTAGCTTAAATAATGGTCATCACGCAGGATTACTACACTTGAGGTCCCGAGTTCGATCCGGTCAACGTGGAAAAAGATATTTTTCAGATTGACCTGGGTCTTGGATGTTTAATAATATATGCATATTATGTTTTAAAATATAAGTATCCTTGAGTAAGTATCACAAAGCACAAGTTTCGAACTTACTTTGGGGCTACTTCCCCTGTCTATTATCTGTGTGATTTGTCCCTATATATTTATTTATTGATTTGATAAATATTATTGAACATAGAACATAAAAAGGTACCTCTTAATGTCTTATTTATAAAAATTATAATATCAGTGGTCATGATTAAATGGCTAATCCCGGACTTTAAGACGTCACAGCCTCGAATGAAAATAAAGGGAATATGCGAGACTACTGCTAATCAAATGGTATGTTTGAACAATTGCATATATCTTTTAACAAACATCAGCTGCAGACCTTTATATACGAAATAGGGTACTTATTGAAGGCGAGTGGAGTAGTCGCCAAGAGACCGACTCGCTTTTGAAACATTCCTGCATTATTAAGAGACTGCTCTTGCGATTCGATTGCTGTTGATTAATGATAAGCAGATCTCCGCTGTGTATTACGGTTTTTGCATTGCTTTTGTATGACTCCGTTAACGCCTATTGTAGACGACAGCGTCAGCTAGTTCAAATTATATTTCAAGGGATATAATTGCGTGAGTTAAACGAACGTTAAACGCAGCAGTTTTTAGCAATCTTTATTTTTCCAATAGTTTATTTTGAATGACACAGTCAATATAGTTTTTTCTTTAAGAAGACGTCAAAACCTATTGAGGTTTTAAATCAATGTGGCCATAGCCAACACCTATACTACATAAATTTACATAATATGCATTACAGACTTTCTTAGTTAGACTCGGCAGGAGCTATGCTGGACAAAATATAGACTAGACGAAAGGTCGGCCCAAGTGGGCGGGAGATAAACCAATAGACATAACGTTTGCCAAACTATATTTTACTGTTTATTCGGAACTTAGCTTCAGTTAGCATAGCATTGACGACCTCGGTGGCACAGTGGTAAAGTGCTTGCCTCTGAACTGAGAGGTCCCGTGTTCGATTCCCGGTCGGGTCATTAAGGAAAATGATCTTTTTCTGATTAGCCCGGGTCTTGGATATTTATCTATATATGTATTTGTTATAAAATATAGTATCGTTGTGTTAGTAGCCCATAACACAAGTCTCGAACTTACTTTGGGGCTAGCTCAATCTGTGTGATTTGTCCTAATAAACTCGACTAGTCCTCGACTACTACTACACTAGTCGAGTTCAATTCAGTGTTTTAAATGCACATTATACACTCTGTGCCTCAGTACACTAGCCCTGGATCAGAAAGCGGCTATCGTCCAGTAATTGACACCTCATTACGCCTACGCAATCGTTTATCCGCGTTGGTTATTGCCGTGTTTACGTTTTGTAACGTTCCGTTTAGTCCAAAGGACTGGAGTTACTTATCCGGAATCGAGGAGCAAAATCGATTATTAGAAACTAGAGCTTCAAAGGAGCATATTTTGTCCAATTTTCTAAGTAAATAATAAAAAAAATTATAAAGCTCTCTACCATAATTTCTGAATAAAAATAAAATATAACACAATATGAAATGACAACGACTAAGTTTCTCAGAACTAAATCCAAAGATTTAAATTTTTGGGAAAATCCAAAAAAAAAACGCTTTTGGAAGTTTTTGCTTTGCAACCTTGTACGTTTTCGAAAAATCCGTTTATTTCCGTTCGCGTGAGAATTTCGGGAAGAAACATACATATTAAAATTACGCCCAGTAGTTTTAATCATACGTTATCTGACGATCTCAATTTTGTATAACATTTATTGTTATAATTGATAATATATTGTTACAATGAGAGTCATTGTAACAAAATACTAACACAACACTATTAGCTTTGAACAAATAGAATTATAAATAACTAGTAAGATGGCTGAGTTTGAATGAACAATCACGTCTAAGGCTACATACAAATAAAAATACAGACACCGCGTCTATTCCGCTTCGAGCTTTACACACAACAAGACTTCCGTCTCAGAATAGCGAGGTTAAAAAAACAAACTATTTTTTTCTTTTTTGTCGATCTACGGAATCAACCTCTTGCGAGTCTACTGGCAGAGATTTCTTTTGAAATAAGAAGAACTCTTGTAATTGTTTATGTTGTATACTATTATCTGTGACATTTATGTGTGTACATGAACCTATAAATATATAACACAAGCGCAAGCATAAGTTTTATTTTCTATATTATAACATCATTATCATCATAGCTAGTGCCCCATAGTGCTAGTGCCATAGTGCCCCATGCCATAAATAATAATGGCCTAGTGCCCATAGTGCCATAGGGCACTAGGAGCACTAGGCCCTCGTAGTCTCCATTATTCCCGCGTGGGGCAGGCCCAAATTGGTAGTTTAAAACGACTACAAATACAGTATGTGCCTTTTGTAACAGTGGAGTTTTAAGAAACATTTCGGTCCACTAGCCTCGACATTTGTTGAGCGGGGGCCAATTTGTTGCATAAATTCAATGCTATTCTAATTTTGTAACTCTTGTTCCAATAATTGTGTACCAAATAAACAAATTTTCTTTCTATCTTCCTTTTCTTTCAACTATCTCTAGAACGGCCATTGCAAAACTATCGTAAAACAGTTGCCAGAAACCATTGCCCTACAAATCTTCTCAATTTATAACATCTGAATATACATTTTTGAGTTTGCTCGTTCTGGCAAGGACACAATAATAGTCTTTTCACAATATACGCGAGCTTCTAGTCACCTCCGAAAGGTAAATTTGACGATCTTTCGAAATGCACCTTTTAGTTGCCAAAGAAGAGTAGTTATTGGGTGCGCTTCGAGGAATAAATACTTCATAAATTTTTGTTATTTGTCCAGATATATATATATTTATTAACTTATTTATGATTTATCTCTCTATATTCGCTGTGTTCACCTCTCATCTCCCGCCTGACCGGTCCTGGCATTACTCTTACATCTTTATCACTAGTTCATTCTGACGAAGGGTTTTCGTTATTGTTATTAGAGGCCGGCCGTATGAAAACTATAAACCTCCGAAGTGATTAAAACTTGTTGAAATTTATTACAAATATTTAAGATTTTGCCCGTAGTTTCGTTCGCATTTATTTCGTTTGACGACCTCGGTGGCGCAGTGGTATAGTTCTTGCCTCTGTCCCGGGTTCGATCCCCGGTCGGGTCATGATGGAAAATGACCTTTTCTAATTGGCCCGGGTCTTGGCTGTTTATCTATATATTAATTTGTTATAAAATATAGTATCGTTGAGTTAGTATCCCATAGCACAAGTCTCAAACTTACTTTGGGGCTAGCTCAATCTATGTTATTTGTCCTAATATATTTATATTTATTATATTATTCGTGCGTTCATAACATATTATTATCGATATCTCGGGTTCTCGGGTTCTCGGGTTCTCGGGTTCTAAGTGATGTATCTCAATGAATCCTAATATGAGATTTTAATTTAGACATTCCGTTATACAACTGTGAAAACCACATCAAATTCCATCCACTAGTTTGTGCGTGATGCGCGAAAAAACACAGACAAAAATTAAAAAAAAAAATGTTATGGTTTCTATTATAAAGACCCACATAATTATTTTTCTTCAATAACTCCTATGTACAGACAGACATACTACCGTCAATATGATAATTGCAGTAAGAAGGCTCTAGATAACTTCGAGACAAACGCGGTTAAAGTTTTAGTACGAAAATCTTCAATAACTCGTATGGTTGATACCTTAAATGAAAGAGAACCTCATCACCTATCTATTAATACATTGGAAACCAATTGTAGGTAATAAGAAGCAAAAAAATACATTAATTTTGTTGTACTAAGTATCTCCTAGAAGCATCTATTAAGGAATACTTAGCATATACACAGGAAGTGGGTTCTTTACTGTATATATATATGCTTAGTTTCCATACAAGTTTTGATTATTTAAAGTTTATTTTTTTTATGAGCATACATGCAGTACCGCACCAAACTGTTTTTCAGATCAGACCACCCAATATTGGCACTCTGCTTAGGGATAAAACAGTATGTCTTCTTAGTGTTTATTTGCTCGGTGCATGCCCAATTTATGTATGTAAATTACTTAACATAGTAAGTTTTATAGATCTGTACTTATGCCGAGAGACTCTGAATAACAACTTTTGTCGTAAGTGTATCCACTGTAATCATGTTTTGTAATGTAAAAAAAAAATGCTTGACTTACTGCAAAATTTTAATTGTTAACTTTGGATCTAAAATACATACAAACAAATTACGAATGTAGATCTCGTTATCGTGATCATGGCTGTATATATAACTCGGTTTTGGCAAAAATCCGATTTACTGCAATTATCCTATTGACGGCAGTATAGACCACTTACAGTATTATTATATGCATAGATTTACATAATATTTAAGTATTATTTAAAAATGTGTCTATATACGTTTCGCTTGATCTTTTGCATCAAAAAGAAAGCAATACTTTGATTGATCTAATTTTTTGTGTTCTTTCTGATTGTGTGTGTTATAACTACCGCCATTTATTGGCAGAATACATGTGAACTTGACAGTCGACAGTGTGCAGGTTTCTTCACGATGTTTCCTTCATCGGAAGTAAGTGGCACGATACACGTGTCAGACTCGTGTATAGAATCATGTGGCACGAGCACAATTCGAACCTGGATCATTCGAATTACAGGCAGTCTGAACCACTAAGTCATCACTCTTCTTTTTCCATAGTCGTTTTTTTAATTACCGGAGAGCGACGATACGCAATGAAAAGTTTTGTGCTTTTGGGAACATTAATTGAAATCTATTTATTTCTTATTTGAATAAAACATTTCCGTAAACGCAGTTGTAATTAGCACGGCGTTACTCAACTATAAAAATGTGTTAAAATAGACAGGCGCGAATGTTTAAAGTTTATTTAGTAAAATGCGCTCGAGTTTCAGGCTGAAGCGGTTTTATTATTGAGTGAGTTGAAACCCATTTTAGAAAACAATTAAAAACAAAACACATTTTTGTTAAATAGCTATAACATGTCCCACTGCTGTGCAAAAGTATCCCCTCTCTCTTTCCACGTGTCCCTTTCTTTGATCTTTTCTATCCAATGTCTGTTCAATGCCCTAAGCGCCTCGGACCATCTAGTCCCAGGCCTACCATAATAACTTGCCTCTATTCAACGTAGGTAACACATTTTTTTTAACAGTCGTGTAAAAGAAATCATATGACTTTTATAAAACAGTTATCTATTATAACGTTCCGTCACAACAATTTCTCTGGAAGTGTGGAATGATAAATTAAGAATTAAATAAGAAAATATTTTTTTTTACTTTATACCTTTTGATTGTGACTAATTAAAATTATATTAATTATGCTTTAGAAAATGTTAATATAATTAGGATTTTAGTTCTAAGATTGAAAACGCTGTAAAAGGATCAAGCTACTATTTGATTAAAGAAAAGCTGAATTAAAGTTCAAAATATGATTGTAAATATAGGTTTAAAGTGCGAAAATACCTGCATACAGTATAGATAGCCAACAGCGGTGGTGACTAAGTATATCTTTAAAATTACACAAAATAATTATTTTAAAAGTAAAGTCGCTATCGCCTGTCACTTACACCCAACATCAATGTTACAAAGGGATGTTTGTAACATGACAACGCAGAGAATTGCTTTTTTAATAGTCGGCTAACTTCATAAAAGCGGAATACAGCTGTAAACTGAAAGATTAACTTGTCAAGTTTGTATCTAGGCCATTCGGAGCTTGTATGAAATATAATTTCGGTTTGTTATAAAGATTGGTTTTGGGTATGATGATCTTGAATTTTGTATTTTATATTACAAAATTGAATTAAATATTATATACCGAATTTATTTATATAGCTTTTGCCCGCGGCTTCGCCCGCGTTTATTTCATGCGTCCGCTTATAACTTATTATTGTCAATATTTCGTGTTCTAAGCAACGTAAAACAATAATATCTATACCAGATTTTTAAGTTAGATCATGCTTTTTACAGTTGTGAAAACTGCATCAAATTCCTTATAGTAGTTTTTGCATGATGCGCGAACAAACAAAAATGCCTTAAAAATTTGAAGATTCGGCTGTGATTTCAAAACCGGCGCCCTGCCTGACGTCAACCATCCTAGGGAATGTTATTGTCACCTATCAGCTGCCTAGGCTGTATATCCCTTAGCCACCTTACGACATCCACGGGAGCATATGTAGTGGTCCATAATTCTAGGATGGCACCACACGCCACACAAAATTAATATATCTACTACTAGTATTAACAAAAAATATGTGTGTTTCTTGAATCTCAAACCAATATGGCCGCTTGTTAGAAGTAAAAGTAAACATCAAGTGATTTCCTAATATCAGGATAATTTGTCAGCAATTTTGAGCGTGGGCGGTAATTATCACAGGGCATTCATTAAATCTGTCGGACAAATTCATTTTTAATATATTGAGCACTTACTGGCTATCGGGCGCATAATTTACTGCGTCACCTTAATTTGGGCCACGAAGCAAGAGGTTGGTATATATAGGCCTACATATTTAAATACGGTACATAGTTGACGACCTCGGTTGCGCAGTGGTTAAGTGCTTGCCTCTGAACCGAGAGGTCCCGGGTTCGATCCCCGGTCGGGTCATGATGGAAAATGATATTTTTCTGATTGGCCCTGGTCTTGGATGTTTATCTATATATTATGTATATATTATAAAATATAGTATCGTTGAGTTAGTATCCCATAACACAAGTCTAGAACTTACTTTGGGGCTAGCTCAATCTGTGTAATTTGTTCTAATATATTTATTTATTTATTATATCAACACGTATATGTTATTTAAATATTTTTAATATGGTGTTAATTAAGTTTTGTTTCAAAACTATTAATATTTTGTGTCTAAAGGCAATAGAAATGCAAATGCATTTCTATTGATTTTAGACACTAAACACTAAACACAGCTAAGCTTTTGCTTAGTTTCCATATTTTGTCTGATAGAATTTCGAAATAATATTTAAAAAACAAAACATCTTGAGATAAAAACACTCTTTATCACCCATTGGTCGACTGTTACATAATGTTTTTAGTATTAAATCCGACATTTAAATAGAAGGGAAAAAATCCAACATTTGTAAACTGTTTTTAGTGTAATAAAGTTTAATTATATAAAACGCTTATATAAAAACAATGTGAAACAAAAAAGTGCCTGTAAGAGTCTAATTTCTGAATGAGTACCATTACAAAGACATGGATCACTAAAACAAATTTCCAATTAGAATGCTCAAATCAATCGCTCTCGCTTATGAAATTATAAACATAATGGCCACAAATGCCCTTTTGACGAGCCGCTCGCACCACATACTAACAAACGCTAATGCTTTGATTAATTTCATGTTAACCTGACGTTTCTATTACTAAGTCAACTTTAATTGATGATCAGACAGAAGTTCTCTCTTTGTACATACTACGGTAATTAGAGAAAAGGGTTTGGAAATATTTGAATAGTTAATCAACGAGAAAGAAAGTGACATTTTTGTAAATCAAGTACTTTGTTGGCTTTACACACCGTGAGAATTATAGCCAGTAGTATGTAGCCTTTTGATAAATTACTGTATAATATATATCACGTGAAAATCATGATCAGATGTAGGAAATACTTGTGTGTGTGTGTAATCTGTAACTAATGTATAATTGGAAAAAAAATCTCGATTTCTAATATTGAAATTGATTTGAGATAAAACAAAATGTTTGTAGTATTAAAAGTCTTTTATTGATCTAAACTCGATGTTTTTTTTTAAAATTCATATTACAATCATACCATGTCTTTATTATGATTTCACAGCATTATAAAATAGACTTTTTAAGAAATTACTTTCGTGGTTTATAAATGTTTGAACTGAAATTTTGTATTCAACAAAATTCAACAATAAAATACTGTAAAGATTGTTTACATATTATTAGGACTCGTAAGAAAAACCTGAGTATACTTATAACAGTTCTGTGGAATCTTTTGAACACTACACAGTATAAAGCACTCTATTTTCAAATTATTAAGATAGGAAATTGAACTTAGAAATTGGCTTCATCTAAATTTTTAACAGCGACGCGATCGAGTCCCTAATTGTGTCTTTAATAAGGCCCTCGACATGCTTCTGTCATGGCTCCTTTTCTTGCTTTCCAGAGCTTCTTGTAATTAACTCGATGAACAGAAAGCAAAATATCGTATGAATAAAATAAATGAAATTTTAGTTCAATGATTTTCAGTTTGAGTTCAATGTAAAAGTATTCCTATTTATATGAGCATTTAATATCAGCAGCACGTACTTTATGTGAACCAAGTGAATTAGATATTCTGTTTTTAAAATACTTGAATACATCATCTCAAATATTCAGTCTTAAGTTAAAAAATAAGACCGCCTCAGACATTCTTGTCGTATTCTAATTTATATCTATCAAAGTTACAAACTACTTGCCTCTCATTTGCTTAAACTTATCATACACGCAATATTAGCATATTATTATGAAATACGGTTGTGTATTTGCCATGCAGCCGACTGTACCCACCCATCGTGTATTCGTTTCAGGTAAAAAGATTATCCTCTTCATTGGAAAACAATGCGTGTCCTGTAATATCTTTTCATTGAACTAATTAACAAGGAACGAGAAATTTCATTAAGAGCCAATTAGCTTGTAATATGGCCTGCCAAGAGGGTTTCCTTAACAGATATTATCACAGTAAAAGGTGTAATTGAAATGAAAATTTCTTTGGGGGCGTTGTGATGGGTAAAAAACAGTAAAAATTGTTAAACTCGCGTCAGGACAGATCAAAAATTCATAATCAAAAATGCACAACGTTATTCAAGTTTTCACTTCTGCCGGCACTCCGGAGTGCAATCCGTTTTTTATATATACTAATTCAATCATGATATTACTATATATATATATATATATATATATATATATATATATATATATATATATATATATATATATATATATATATATATATATATATATATATACAAATATAATTTTCAACGGTAATATCATTTACGGCTCACTCCTGTGTGAATGTCGACGGAATAATCGAATATAGTTTCAATCTAATAGAAGAGCTTTTAGTTTTAATAAAATTAATTAGGTCCTTACATATGAAATTGGCGTTTTGTTGTACTGGCCACTTTAATCACAAATTTCTCCTCTTTGGTTAGGAATTCCAAAGTCAAATTTATAGAGCTATTTACACATGTATTTGTGTTTCCTTAACCGTCATTCATTTGTTTTTTTTTTCTGATTTGTTTTCTGATTTTCTGTTTGCGTTTTCTGTCTCAGTTTTAAAAATGGAAAACTTGAAATATCGCGTTATTTACAAGTACGAGTTCCACCGTGGCACCAGTGCTGCGGAAACGGCTCGAAGGGTTAATGATGTGTATGGCGGTCGTGTCACTAAATAAAACACCGTGCGTTTTTGGTTCCAACGTTTTCGTTCTGGAAATTTCGACCTGCAGAACAAGCCCCGTGGACAGCCGGAGACCCTAGTTGATAATGAAGAATTGAAGGCTATTGTGGAAGCGGAACCATCGAAAACCACGTCCGAGTTAGCTTCAGGCTTCGGTGTTAGTGACAAAACTATTTTAATCCACTTGAAGCAAATTGGTAAGATTAAGAAACTTGAAAGGTAGGTACTTTACTCACGAATTGAGTGAAGCAAACCGGCAAACGCGTGTCGACTGCTGCGTTACATTACTTAACCGGCAAAATAATGAAGGATTTTTAAATCATCACCTGTGATGAAAAGTGGATTTTCTACGATAATCGGAAACGCTGATCGCAATAGCTAGACCCTGGCCAGCCAGCCAAATCCCGCCCCAAGCGAAAATTGACTCAAAAAAAGTTACTTGTAAGCGTTTATTGGACTAGTGCCGGTGTCGTTCATTACAGTTTTCTCAAATCTGGCCAGACGATTACGTCAGTCGTCTATTGTCTGCAATTGCAAACTATGATGGAAAAGCTAGCTGCTAAACAACCGAGGCTGGTCAATCATTAATAATGGTCCCCTGTTTTGTCATTTATTTTATTGCCGGTTGACAGGAAGAGATCCCTTCAAGGGACAACTCCGTGACAATCATGTATCATGTGTGTTATCTTTATGTAACAATATTATAATCAAACGAAACAGCAAAAAAAAGAACATGATTGATAAATTCGAAAACGTTCATCTAACAACCTACTCCTTATACTAACAACCGTCACTAATCAGCCTGAAGTATGTTTACTTGCCGCATACCGATCTTTATGACAAGTTTTACTGCGCGATATTAAATTAAAATAAAGACGTACGTTTTTATCAAATTTAACGACGGCACTAAAACTGAGATATATAAAAATCATAGTAAATCTCGTATGTCATAAAAATATATACTCGCCACCACGACAGCAGGGGGCATTGTAAAATTCTCTTCCTCCTAATATACGACAGATATCGACCACATGACTTTAATATGCACCAACCAAATTTCAACTTTATTACCTAATACCCAATGCTCATTACTCTCATTCTACAACCACACAATTGATATTAATAACAATGTTATAAACGACAACGAACCACACAAAATTAAACTTTAAGTCTAAGTGTATAGCGTAGACTGGATACGAAATTTACTTTTTTGTATTATAGTACGTCGAAAACATAAAGATAATTCGATTTATTTAAATTCGAAATTGAAATGTAATCGTCTTTTCCGTCTCGTGTTTTGATATTTTGTTTTACAATAGTCTTGTTGTGTTTTGTTGTTAATCAAAGTAATGGGGTACTGGAATGTTATAGCAAACTTAGTATAGTTATATATTATCTGTAGTTTTATATATATTTTAGAGAAACTTACAATGATCTATTGAAGTTAGTGGGTGGAAGACATAAACTTAATGAGCGTTTTAAGAAAGTTACAGAACTTTATAGACATGTGTTAGTCTTAACTTTAGTAGATACATGTTATACACATATTATTTATAACAAATAAAAACTAATGATGTTGGGCTAACTTTTGTGAGGATTTGTTTTATAGGACAGCTTTCACAATATGTGCTGGCCTCTAATACAGAAAGATTTTTTCTTTCTGTCGTCTGTCTAATCGAAATGTTACTGGCATTAAATATATTTTTTCATGTTTTTGGTGGTATTTGAATGTAATATCGGCTAATATGAGCAGGGTTCTCATATTTCCAAATAATTCCATCAAAACTTGGAAGATTGGTAACACAAGCACAGCATTCGTCAATTTTTCATTCGACACCGGATACCCTCAATGCGGGTAAATTACAAAATTTGCCACCCACAAAATTAAATTTGCAGGATCTGTACATAGACCTGTTAACATGGATACTGGACTTGTTTAGTCTTTCATTATCATGTATTGTGCATGCGTTGTGTGTGCTTGTAACTATGCTGAGTTCATTTCTGGCAATAAAAAAGCAGAATTCTGTTCACTAATAGCCAAATAAGTCCTTGAGTCTATTTAAAAAGACATACCGCGCTAGAAAAATGTATTCACACAAAATGAATACTCGTTAGTGGACAGACTGGTAGACACAACAGTCCATGTAACTGAATAAGATTCCAAAACACAGATTTAATAAAATATTAAGTACTTCAATTATGATAATTCTTCTAGTAAATAATAATAAAACTTTAACATTTGGGAATTAGGTATAACTGTGACGGTATAAATGGGAAACAATGCTGAAATGAACTTTATCTAATCGTATAAGTTAATCTAATCTAATCGTGTAAGTCTTGTAAGTGATATAGACGATTACAAAACTATATACAAAATATTTATTTATAAAATATAATAATAACCTATGTATATTTTTCACTGGAAATGTCCTATTTTTCTTTCAAAACGCGAATCACTGCTGTGCACCATGTTCTGTCCAGCGACGAATAGATATCAATGCCGCATACAGAATAAAATGCCTGGATCGGAGCCGGTTCCGGTATAAATCAATTAGGCGGTTGTCGCGATGAGTTCGTTACTTCCAATTAAAAAGAGGACGATCGTGTTCGCTTTGTCGTTCAGCTGGAGGACTTTGCAAAATGTTATTGTTTAATTTTCACCACTTTTGATTATCTTGTTACATAATTGTTGAAATTTTATAATTGACTGGTACATCGGTGGGATACCGAATGGCAAAAAATAAAACAATTGAATCATAAACGCTTGACATTGTATTTGGAAACATTTACAAGAAACATTTTATTAACAATAGTTAAGTCCCATACTTAGTATAGGTTACCGGCAATTGACAGTACACTACATTATTTATCAATATACAGTTCTTAGCACCGTTAGACCTAAATTAGACTAGATGTTTTTAATATCATTTTAGAATTAATATTTACAATTCTATTTACATACGTACAGAAACCTCAAAGACTAAGTGACACAGATTAATAAAGCAGAATGAACAACTTTTTGATGATGAAATAGATGTTGTGTTGACAAACACATAAACTTGTGCAAATTAGATAACAACGATTTTATTGGTCTTTAAATAGGTAACACGGAATTTCATCAGTATTTGATATGCAAATGTATCAAAATGCAAATAGTATGCATACATAACTTAATTAATAGTTTGTATTATTTTACATCGGGAAAACATTTCATATTTGAATAACATAAATCAATTCCCGTTACATTGGATTAATGATTACTAACAATTTTATACATATTTGCTCATTTAAATGCGAAATCGGAACCCATATGTAAGCACTGACAATCAAATGTGTATGAGTATTGGAAAATGCAATATTAATGACGTACAAGCGATTTTCCTGATAATGCAAATATTCATGTCACCGAAATTATCACTTAATCCAGCAATACAATTTATTATCGATACATTTTTAATGACAAAAACGCTCATCGTTTTGATATTTTAATGAGAAATTAATTTATGCGTCATTAAAGTAATTAATTGTGAAAATTTTGGTATGATAAGTAATTAGGTCATTATATCCGGGTTTTATTAAAACATATTTTTTTCAGTTTAGTGTTGAATAAAAAAATAAATGTTGTGTAAAATTTGAAACACCTGGACTTAGACTTTTTGCGATCCTGTTTTACTACAATTATAAAATTGGTAGGTACAACTTTTTTGATTTCTATAATATTATTAAATACTCTCCTATATCAACATATCATAATTTTTTGAAAGCAAACAAGTCCTATAGTAAGTTGAAAAGCCTTTTCTTATGTTCATGAAATAAAATCTATTTCATATGAATTTTTTTTTCATTTTACAATGATTAGACTTCACAAAAAATATACCCAAGACATATATATATTAATTTATATTTATATATAAGTATATTAATTTTGATGAAGAAGATTTAGTTATCTACCTATAAGTTCACTCTAGTTGTCATTTAGTCTTTGACGCCCTCCTAATTAATGTAAACTATTTTACAATTCAAATAATTTGAGCGATTCATTCAGTTAATTACAAGACAGAAAATAAGATTTTCTCTTTTTGTTTTAGTACAATGTACAGTTTACTTAATTAAATACGAAGTTTTGTATCAAAGATTTCTGATGCTTGTACAGTTGAATCTATTTGCTGAAACGATTTAATTAAAATTAACCGTAGATAATAAATACATTTGTCTTTAATTAAAAAGCATTTTGATGTTTTCTTTGTCTGGTTCAAATGAACTCAGTTACCTACAATTAATAAATTTGTAATTACCGATGACTCCGTGACCATGAATGGTCATCACGCCGGACAGCTACACTGGAGGTCCCGGGTTCGATCCCTGGTCAGATCAAAATGGAAAATGACAATTTTCAGTGTGACCTGGGGTCTTCTTCGTCTTTATTATTCAGGGTAAGATAGCCAGCAGCTGCAAAGTTGTTGTTGACGGTATAGACAGCAAACGAATGGCAGAATTGATATTCTGATTGAGTGACAAATTATAAAATAATAACTAAATTATTTTACATAAAAATCTTTTCGACAATACATGAAAATGTCAATTGGTACATTGTTTATATCCAATAATTCCATAATGACAGATTTCGGGTATTTCGAGACACTATTAGCGACTAACGACAATTTCAATACTAGAACACCTTAAATTAGAATCAAAATCATTAGACCATCCAAAAATAGTAAATCCAGTCAATGAATAACAAAACTCAATCTATTACAACATTGTATAAAAATGTCACACATATTTTTTGTTATTTTCTGTTTCTTAATTGTTATGCTTTACTTTTCAATAATTATTTCATTCATTCATTCATTCACATTTCACATTATTTACTTTCGCAATTGAATGAAAAAAAAATCCGAACATTTTTTTACGATTTATTGACAAAAACATCGTTTACCTGACAGTTGAACGATTGTAATGACCAATTTGGGTGTTAAATTGTGGAAACGTCTTTCTCATCTTGCACGACCGTATGTAAGGGCTTTTTCATATGGCGAGCCTTTACCTACCCTATTTATACAGTTAAAAATCGTGTAAGATTTTGCAGAAAATAAATATGATAGAATAAGACAAAACATATTTTTACAAAAACAGGTTGTAAGTTTTTTTTTTAATTTAATGCTTCACTTTAACCTGATAACTAAATGAATTAACCAATTGAAAATGTTTTTGGGTAAATTTCACCAACATTTTGACTCCGCCGCGGGCTGTCAATGAAATTTTCCATAGACATTACCCCATTTACCCCATTTTATAACTAAGTATTGCTATAATGTTAATTTTATAAATATGAAATTTAAAAAAAGGGATTCTTTATTCAAAGAAATTGTCTGACACTAATGAAACGCTACACGCCGCGTTCAAACGCTCGTGAAATTCACCTTTTTACTGATTGTTTTATTTTTTAAAATTAAAATTTCGATTATCATAATGTAAACATCAGCACTGGCCACTATTAATCATCTATAAAATGATCAGATTTTCAATTCACTGGCCACTAACACCAAGCAAATAGAAGAAAAAGTTTCCTATCGTAGTATAGCCCTTACTACAATCCGTCGCTATCTCATTTTAACTGTAGATAAATGCTGTCGTTCAACTTAACGACAGTTCGCGTGTGGTCGCGATGGCGGATGTGGGCCATGAAACTGGCGGATACAGATACATTATCACGTCTTTACGAGATACGATATAGACAGGGCCAAGGGTTAAGAAACTTGAAGCCACGTTTAGCTGTCTTTAGTTCTATACATAACATTTTATTGCATCCACAAAGTTGACACGATGAAATATAAAATAAAAGTACAATTATGAACCCTGTCAAGCAAAGCTCAATGACCGGCTTTTATTGGTGGAATTGATATTAAATAGTGATTCAACAAAAATTGATTGATAAATTGCTAGCTTATCGCCAATGAGAAGAATATCCAGATTAAAGCCCTTTTCCTTGATAGATTATTACAATCTGCGAGAGGAGAAGCAGATCGCATATTCTAATTCTCTTTCGCTCCAGCCATTTCTTCTCTTTCAGACCAGCATGCAAGCAAGACTTACTTTTATTAGAATTTTACTGCTAATAAATTCTTAAAAAAACACTTCCGGGTGAATTTCACGTGCGTTTTGAACTCCGCCGCGGGCTGTCATTAGTATTTATTAAATTGTACAATACACAGTAATCAATTTAATTATCCTTTTTTTTTATAAATAAGTAAAGTACTGGAACAATGTTAATTTTATAAATTATTAATTTAAAAAAATGATTCTTTATTTTTTAAAAAATGTGCGACACTAATGACACGCCACACGCCGCGTTGAAACGGTTGTAAAATTCACCCTTCCGCAGTTTTCATAGCCACACAATACCATCACGGGCGGTAAGACAAAAGCTATCTCGTTTCTTCTACTCAAGTTCCAAGTATCAATCAAGGATAGACGTTCAACATTTGTTCTTCATACTTCTGGTATCACCCACTTTTGGTATTCTAACAATTGCTTCAGTAATATCTCACTAGTACACCAAACTGGTCATTTTATTGTCTCATAACAGTGCTACATTTTGTAACAAACGACATATGTTAGGGTGAGTTGCACCAGTCACTTTAACATTGACTTACCTGCACGCTACAGACATTTAGACAAATTGGCGTACTTTGCTTTTTATCTGCGCAGATTAAAATTAACGACAAAATTGACTGGTGCAATAAATATTTGACGTGTCACGGCTAAACGTGCCTTCTGGTTTTTTTTTGTCTGTTTACAATTGCTCTGAATAGTTTATGAGGAACAGATTACAAAAATATGAGTGACTAAAAATGTGGAACGTCACGTACACAGCATTTTTATCATTTACTCAAGAAATTTGTTTTTATAATTGTAAGTTTCAGGCCTGTTTCTACCCCATTTTATAACTAAGTATTGCTATAATGTTAATTTTATAAATATGAAATTTAAAAAAAGGGATTCTTTATTCAAAGAAATTGTCTGACACTAATGAAACGCTACACGCCGCGTTCAAACGCTCGTGAAATTCACCTTTTTACTGATTGTTTTATTTTTTAAAATTAAAATTTCGATTATCATAATGTAAACATCAGCACTGGCCACTATTAATCATCTATAAAATGATCAGATTTTCAATTCACTGGCCACTAACACCAAGCAAATAGAAGAAAAAGTTTCCTATCGTAGTATAGCCCTTACTACAATCCGTCGCTATCTCATTTTAACTGTAGATAAATGCTGTCGTTCAACTTAACGACAGTTCGCGTGTGGTCGCGATGGCGGATGTGGGCCATGAAACTGGCGGATACAGATACATTATCACGTCTTTACGAGATACGATATAGACAGGGCCAAGGGTTAAGAAACTTGAAGCCACGTTTAGCTGTCTTTAGTTCTATACATAACATTTTATTGCATCCACAAAGTTGACACGATGAAATATAAAATAAAAGTACAATTATGAACCCTGTCAAGCAAAGCTCAATGACCGGCTTTTATTGGTGGAATTGATATTAAATAGTGATTCAACAAAAATTGATTGATAAATTGCTAGCTTATCGCCAATGAGAAGAATATCCAGATTAAAGCCCTTTTCCTTGATAGATTATTACAATCTGCGAGAGGAGAAGCAGATCGCATATTCTAATTCTCTTTCGCTCCAGCCATTTCTTCTCTTTCAGACCAGCATGCAAGCAAGACTTACTTTTATTAGAATTTTACTGCTAATAAATTCTTAAAAAAACACTTCCGGGTGAATTTCACGTGCGTTTTGAACTCCGCCGCGGGCTGTCATTAGTATTTATTAAATTGTACAATACACAGTAATCAATTTAATTATCCTTTTTTTTTATAAATAAGTAAAGTACTGGAACAATGTTAATTTTATAAATTATTAATTTAAAAAAATGATTCTTTATTTTTTAAAAAATGTGCGACACTAATGACACGCCACACGCCGCGTTGAAACGGTTGTAAAATTCACCCTTCCGCAGTTTTCATAGCCACACAATACCATCACGGGCGGTAAGACAAAAGCTATCTCGTTTCTTCTACTCAAGTTCCAAGTATCAATCAAGGATAGACGTTCAACATTTGTTCTTCATACTTCTGGTATCACCCACTTTTGGTATTCTAACAATTGCTTCAGTAATATCTCACTAGTACACCAAACTGGTCATTTTATTGTCTCATAACAGTGCTACATTTTGTAACAAACGACATATGTTAGGGTGAGTTGCACCAGTCACTTTAACATTGACTTACCTGCACGCTACAGACATTTAGACAAATTGGCGTACTTTGCTTTTTATCTGCGCAGATTAAAATTAACGACAAAATTGACTGGTGCAATAAATATTTGACGTGTCACGGCTAAACGTGCCTTCTGGTTTTTTTTTGTCTGTTTACAATTGCTCTGAATAGTTTATGAGGAACAGATTACAAAAATATGAGTGACTAAAAATGTGGAACGTCACGTACACAGCATTTTTATCATTTACTCAAGAAATTTGTTTTTATAATTGTAAGTTTCAGGCCTGTTTCGACCACAGAGCTTTATAGCTATTGAAATTACATATTTAGCTTACAGATTTTACCACTAATATTTCAGGGTACTATAGTAAAGTAGTATGGCAATTTTTCGTTTCGTTTTTCATTATAGTTACTCCTCTGACTCAGTGACTCTAAGGTCTCTAGTCACAAAGACTAACTTATAGTAAGGTAGCTCTTTGTGAAAAAATAATTATAACAAATTATTATTGCCGCTTCACTTTTATAATCAATTAAATCGCTGAAATTCACGCCTTGAGTATTTGTAGAATTAAGTTAAATTAATGGAGATAAAATAATCGTAAGTTAAAGTTAAGTATTTACAGAGTTAATGTCATGATTACCCCATCAAACATGGACGAAACCCAAGCATATCACAATACATTAAGACGAATTTACAAAATATTATGCTATAAAAGGAACACAGGCAATACTTAGGGTCTATGTACATCGGCGGGTTTATATACAGGACTCCTGGACTCTGTGGGACGTCGTGACGACTTCTGGTCGTAGTCTATGGGCAGTGAGGGAGGATGTCACCCCGGAGACGGAGCTTGGGCTGCACGCGTTGACACCTTTGTTCACGCGGCCTAAACTATGGTATGACTGTAACAAAAAAAGATTAGGTTAATGCCTTTTGTTTACTTCGTAGTGGTCTCTAAGATTGTTCGCTATCTAGACTATTGGGTTCGATACAGCATTATAATATACCATTGAACATTAGACTTATTAAGTTAATAGTAGCAGATATCTAAAATATAACTATGTATTATCAAAAGTCTTAAGTTACATAAATTGAAGTCCTAAACAAAACTTGAAAAAGTATGAAAATAACTTTTCGGTGTATCAAACTGCAGGCGTATGTGCAGGTGTATCACCTCATGGTGATCCACTAAACAACAGATGGTCACAATAAGTTTATTTCATTCACACAATAGATACAGTTACAACACACGAATAGATATTATATAATATACATTAACGCAATAGATAAACGCAGTTAAAATACGCATAGTATATCCAGAGAATCGCTCTGCACGGGAGGCGCGGTCGACTGAGGAAAGTTCCACCAGCGACGCTCGCCATGCGGTCAACAACAAACTATTGAGACTTGAGAAGTTATTTTACAAGTGTTCCAAGTACAATAATTTACAAATATTTATATAAAAGGCTGCATAACGTTGACCTTCCATGGGAATGGCCCCTCATCATCATCATCATCATATCGAGTGTGTTATTGCTAACACTGGTGTCAGATTTTGCCTAAAGACATCTGACACAACTTTTACGACTACTTACCGCCATCAAGTGGCAGGTAGTCGCATACACACTAGTGAACTAAACTGTACACCAGTGTGCAGGTTTCCAATGTTTGTTTTCCTTCACAGGAAGCAAGTCGTGGTCTATGAAAACTACTTAGGTATATGAGTCAGATTGGTATACAAACTCATATGGCACGAGTAGGATACGAACCTGAGACTTTTCGACTGACGGGCGTCTTAACCATTACACCACCACCGCTTATTTACCCTGATTAGCCTCGATCAGCTGCTAAGACTGTATCCCAGTCGCTTCGAACGACATACACGGGAAGATATGTCGTGAACCTATTCTAAGCGTAACCCACATGCCACCAATGTCTAATTATCTCTAAAATTATAATTTCGAAGATTAGAATTAGAAGACATTGATGCGGTTTTCGCTTGGAACTCTTGCGTTGAATGGCTGACTGACAGACAACGCACAGCCGAAACTAGTAGTATCTTATATTAATATTGCAATAAATACTCACACTAGTTAAAGGTATCTTATAGTCCTTCTTCCTATAATCAGTGTAGTAGGAGCCATCTGGCTCGGCGCGAACGTCATCACCGCTGAGTTTCGTCTTGTTGGCAGACGGCGGCCGTTGAAGACTCATATACCCGTTAGAGACTGGCCTACGTTCTGCGGAAAGAAATAACTATATCTAGTTGCATTGTTGAAGTTACTTTATTTAGTTGTTGAAATGACCTGTAATATTCACAAAACGATAAACAAAGATAGTTTCGGAGATAAAAAAGCTATGTCAAAGGACAACAAATATGATAATACGTCTATAATTAAAAACGTAGTATGAAAGCAATATTTCATCATTACCTTCAGCTATTTTAATGTCACTTGTTTCATGAACTGTATTACCATTTAAATAGATAAAGTAACGTGTGACTCATAACAGTTGATGATGAATAACTTATAAATTAATGATGTCAAATTATCACATTGTCTTTATGGCTTCGAATAAAAACATACAATTTGTCATTAATCAAATAAAACTCACCATACAAACAGGGTATGATATCAGGGTCTGCGTCATCTTCTCTAGGGTCAGACGCGTGAAGCAATGCTCCGCGCGCACCTATCCTCTCACGAGGCTCGGCGCTGCTTGCTCTTGACTCCAGTTCTTGTTTCACTGGAGTGGGGCAGTGACCAGCTCGTTCTACGTACACTGCTTCACTGTTAGAATAATATACTACTTTATTGCTAGTTCAGTTTCACCCGTAAAATTTGGAAAATAAAGGTTCTATAAAAAAAAAGCTAATGCAAAATGTACGTAGTTCTTCGGCAATATTTTTGCAGGGCATTTTGGTGTTTGTCGAATATACTTGCGATTCTTTTGATTTCAAAAGTTCGCAAAAAAGAAAGAATTCGCTGAATCTCCACAAGTTCGACGCACATTGCTGGTTTTTACTTGTGTTTATGCAAAATTGTATGCTGACATAGTATCTGACTACTTACACTATCGGCGCTCAGCTAGCTAGCAGTATTTTGACTTACCTCAAATTTCTACACATCGTAGTGGAGAACTTAGAATTCATTACATTTAGTTTACTCTGCTTAGTTATTATTGGCTCTAAGAGACATGACTTCATCAACAACTAAAGTAATGTGTTATTTGCAAATCATATCTGCGCTGTTGCTTCTTTAATTCTTGCTTGCTTGACTTCTGGAATGGGGACCACGTGTCCACACCAGACGACACGCGGGCCCAAACCAGATGGCTAAAGCTCGAGACCGCCAACGTTGGAGTCAAATGGAGGAGGCCTACCATAAATGGATTTAAATAATGGCCGATTATGATGATGATGACTTTAGTAAGACTTACCTCAAAGGCGCATGCTTTGCCGGCAAATGACGATGCCTCGAAGAGTGTCGTTTGTATAGCACTGCTAGAACTCCGCACACGGCTGTGGCCAGTAATGCAGACATTGCTGCTATAGACGCCAGCACTGGAGATATCCCGAGTGTACTGCTTTCGCCTGGTAGAAGTTGGATTTTGATAAATAGACTATAGGTAAGTACTTATCATTAATTCAAAGTATGCCATGTCGTATTAACCAATTTTATCAGTATTTCTTGTGTAATAATATGATCCATTGAAATTTTCACGGCGATATGAATTTTGACCAGTTTTTCTGAACTAAATGAATACAAATGGGAATAAAAATGCTAATTTACGATATGAAAAAGTTTAATTTGTACAAAAATCCCTTAATAGCCCCAATAGCAGACGCAATAACCGTTACTCGGTTTCTGAACAATAACTGCATAAAAACGATAAAACGCCAGCAGCCCTTGTTATAAACGAGCATGGCTCGCTACACGCGATCAGTTCTCGTTTTGCCGATTATAATTTGAAATATAATCTCATTTGCACGACTAAACGTAGTTTGTTTTGCCAAAAAACAATGATCATAACATAAGAATTGATCATTAAATTTAATACACTAGCGTATGGAGAATTTTATATGCCGTTTATAATGGAGTATTTACTAGGGAATCAACATAGAAGAACACACGTCTTAATTTCTCTTGAGAATATTATTAGGTGGTTCTCGGAGTGTATCTACCGCTGCGGCCGCGCTGTCATTACCATTTTTCAAATGTTAACAAAGATAACAATTAGTTTTACTATCTGAATTTTCAATAATTCTGTATTGTGGTAATATCAATTTTGTGAATGATTGATTTTGGAAATTATTCCTTCTTCAAGAAAATTGACGGATCGCAATGACAGCACGGCCGCAGCGATCGAAACGCTTTAAAAACCACTCTTTATGACATTGAACAAAAGGGATTTATTTAGAACTTTGTTTTTACTTGAAATTAACGACAATAATAACCTTATAGATGCAAATTGTATCAAACATTTATTTCGAAATGAGTTTTGCATTTCATTTCCTACATAAGTTTATTACACTTTCCTACATAAGCTTTTACAACCTGGTATTTGCATTTGCATAGTTGCAAATATAACTGACATGGCAGCTTAGATTTTGGCCATTTTTAATTCCTTTATTTCTCTTTGTACTGTAATAATCATAACTAAACTTGTTAAATCATCCTCTATGAGGGGACTATACCTACAGCATCGAATTTTCTATGAACTTGCGCAAAAAATGAAATTGTGCTAAATCTTATCGAAATCCCGTGCATCACAATTTCGCGCCATTTCCAAAGCCTAGAATCATTGCAAATGAAGTCATTCGCGTGTTGCTAAGACGGTTATTACGGAACATTCTAGTAATAAGCCGGCTATAGCATTTGTATGTAGCTAATTGGGTATAGTTCCGCTTTGGAACGATTTCGTTTGGTTCAATTTAATGCTAGATATTCTAAGGAACAAAATATGCGCAACCGACTATTCGGTGGCCAGTTCTTGACTTTTCTAATGACATTTAAGTACTTCTGTTCTAAAACATGTAGACAATATTTATTTATAGTTTATTTTTAAACTTTGGGCTATACTTTATGTTTGTCAATTCAAAATCTTACAACTTACTGATCGAAATTTATTCTTACGTATTGTAAAATTTTGTGTTTGTCTAGAAAATGTTATTCGCTACCTATATTTTTCAGATCATTATAGTTCCTACGGTATAAATTTATTTACATCAAAACAATTATAATTTAAGAATCATTAACCAACGTTGCCTTGTTTTATAAAAGAAAATATTAGATATTTTTCGAACATTAATTTTTTAAAATTTTAATTTAATTGTTTGGGCTGTTTTAAGTCCTACAATTTATTTTCAAAGTCTTACATATAGACAAACGTTTATTTTAAATGTTGATCGTGCTTAGATACAAATAATTACTTACACATAAATCAAAATACAGCTTAGTAATATCAGATAAAACATGTTAGTCACCCTTAGTAGCCGTGAAATTGTTGGTGGATAACATCATTGCAAAAGGCTTTATCTGATTCGTGACTCAAATGACTTAACACATGAACTATGTTACTCTGGGACCCTATTGATAGTACTCCATTAAAGTTGATAGTGCCCAATATGGGCCAAACTCTACTAGTTCCCGGATAAACTTCGATCAAACAATTCTATTATTCAGCGCACTTATTTTTGCATTATAAAATTCTTTAAAACCTATTATTTAGGTGTAAACTGTATCAACCTGTATATCTTTTGTCAAAAATTATATTTGTTTAGATCGCTCAAGGGGTTGGTTGTGGTGCAATATAATTTGTGTTTGGACAAACGAATTTCTAGTGCTTTATTGAAATTTAGCTTCAGAGAGCACAGCATAGGACAGCTCCTGTCGAGTCTGGCCCTTAGTAATTCTACTAGCAAAATTATGCGAACCAAATAACTGTATATAATTTTATTTATTTTTGTAGACTATGAAATACAGACAACAGTATCGTAATGATCTTAATTCCAAAATGAATAGCACTATTTTTTTAATTTTTGAGCAAATGTTATTTATTGATGGTGATTTGAAACAATATTTTATGTTTTTCCTTCCATCCTTGTACATTTCCAGTTTTCATGAGTAAACTAAGAAACTTATCTATTCAAATGCATAGGTATGTATTACAAGGTCAACAAAGGTTACAAAGAAAATGGAATTCACCTAAAAAGATTTAATTACTGATGTTAGCGTTCATTCTCATTAGTTTTACCAAAAAACTCAACCATTGAAGGTTATTCCGATGAATTTTAACAGCATACCAGTAAATTTAGCTTGTCCTTTCAGCGTGACAGTTTCTATCGTGGAGACATCACTCCTGCCCTTGGCGTTGACGGCATACAAGTCGATCCGGTAGCTGACGCCCGGAGGTAGACCCTTGATCTCGAAGTATGGTGGCGTTCGGTTTGTGGAGACGTTGTAACGAACCTGTTTAAAACAACATTCGTACATTACTTATATTCGTATGTTGTGTTAAATTTTGGGATTAATTCAGTATTGTTTCCTTTTGCGATCTCTAGTGTGAATTTGAAGAAAATATCTTCTGTACTGATACAAAACAGTATGAGAGAGAATCAAGACCTTTTTATAATACCCATATTATTTATTTTGAAGATCTGTTCATCTTTTTCAATGGCACTCAGGCACAAAGCAATCAAAGCAAATCAGGAAAAAATACTTTTTTTTAAAGATTTATCCACAGAGATGATATGATCCTCGAATCATATAATTCTTGCTATTGGATTTCTTCTTACGTGTATTTCTATACTAATACCTATTATAAAGAGAAAAGATTTGTATTTTTGTTTGTAATGGATAAACTCACACACTACTAGGCCATTTTGATGAAATTTGGCACAAAGATAGGGGAATCCTTCAGTAATGACGTAGGCGTACATTTTATGAGGGTTTTGCCCGAGCGAAGCTGGGGCGAGCCGATAGTTATATACACAATTTAACAGTGAAATTAAGTACAAAGCCACTACTTATTATTTCTATAGAAATGTCTTCTTAGTTTTTGTTATTTGCTTTATCTATATTACAACCACGACCTCGGTGACGCAGTGGTAAAGTTCTTGCCACTGAACCGAGAGGTCCCGGGTTCGATCCCCGGTCCGGTCATGATGGAAAATGATCTTTTTCTGATTGACCCGGGTCTTGGATGTTTATCATATATGTATTTGTTATAAAATATAGTATCGTTGAGTTAGTATCCCATAACACAAGTCTCGAACTTACTTTGGGGCTAGCTCAATCTGTGTGATTTGTCCTAATGTATTTATATAGGCAAATACTATATAGCTTACAATCAAAGATGGTAGTTCCAATAGCTCCATTAGGAAGGTTTGTGGGAGGCCACCATCGAAGTTCTCCACGCACTCCACGTAGAGTGAGTCGATGCTCTGGTTCGCCACGCTACAGTTCTGGAGGTGGAAGGGTCGCCCTGAGAAGAATATCAAATGTCAATGTATGGATTTATACGTGGGACTACAAATACGAAACTGAAGTTTTGAAAGATGAAACGTGTATATAGTCGGTGAGAAGTCCAAAGTCCACAGGAAGTTTCGATATTTCTATAGTATCAAAAACAAAGGGTCATAGCAGAGAAAATACAGTTTTATAATATTTTCCTACTTGTGCATTTCTTCTTTGGCCTGTTCTTCGATCTCATGAGCGTTTTTCGGTTAAGAAACATATTAGTTCTAAGAAATAATGAGGTAGCTCTTATTAAGTAATACATCGAGAATGGGGGGACGGCTTCATTACAAATAACCATAACTTTAAACCTAAAAATACTCATGAGCGTTAAAAGAGAAAAGATTAGTATTTTTGTTTGTAATGGATAAACTCACACACCTCTAGGCCATTTTGATGAAATTTGCCACAGAGATAGGGGAAACCTTCAGTGATAATGACGTAGGCTATATTTTATGATGGTGTTACCCTAGCGATCCGATAGTTATATACACACGAACGAACTAATTTATATCTATATAGCATTTAAAATTCTGTAGAATCAACGTACCGGCAGCTACCAACTGGAACACACAGGGCACTTTCTGTTGTCCAACGGAGTTCTCTCCGTAACACGCCAGCGTCCCATATTCCATGTCTGTAGTCGGTGTGTAGTTGAGGGTAGAAGTGTGGCCGTAACTGCTGTATAACCTGAAAAAAGGGAGATAACTCATCCTTTGAACGTTCCCTGTAGTTTTGATGTTCTTCGATGGACAGCGTATCGTAGAAATTGTTTGGAGTTCAAAACTTAATGGAAAACAACGTGCTACGTCAGCGCAATGGAGCAATAGAGCCGGCTCTTAGTTCTCTTTAGATAAAAATGTAGATAGTATATCTACCATCTATCCCAGTCTTATTATATATAATATAATACGACTGGGATTTCATCTAAATTGCTATAGATGGATACTGTGGATTACATTATTTGATTGAATTACTGAACCTTTCTATTCAATAACAATTAACAATAATATTTGTTCTTTTTCTATTCGTACTGATGACAACAGGGCATTTTCTTTTATCAAAGTTAATTTTACTACAATATGTTTTTTAATTTTTTTCTTTCTCATCTAAAAAGTGAGTATTTTTCTTTTAATACACAGCAGGGCATTTTCTTTTACTGAAATAAATTTTACAAGAATATGTTTTCTTATTCTTTCTCATCTAAGTAAATGTTTTTGCTACTAATGGTGTTAGATTGAATTCAATTTCTTTTCTTCAAAGTATTAACAAAATTTGTCCCTACAACAGAAACCCAGAATTGTAAAGAAAAAAACTTACTTTGGGGGAATTTCAGTTTGCTCTCCAGAATTGTTGAAGGTCCAGTGGAAGGAGACGAGAGCGGGGTTGGCATCCACTGAGCAGTGGAGGGAGACGGTTTCATGTTTCAACGCTCCGAACAGCTCACCATCTCTTCTCTCAGCGCAAATTGGTGCATCTAAAACAGAATATTTTTATAAACTACGAGGCGACGAGCTAGCAACTTGTCACAATTCGATCTCAATTTCACCAAAGTTTTCGAGATTTGGAGCTTTGGCGTGTGTGATACTGCTATAATTTAATAAGAATAGAAACCCATCCTGACTTCGCTCGGGTTAAAACATATTTTCGTTCATGAATTGGAGATTCTTCTAATAGGCGACGAGTTAGCAGCCTCTCAAAATTTAATCTCAATTTCACCAAAGTTTTCGAGATTTTGAACTCTTTAAGCTTTAGTGTGTGTGATAGTGCTATAATTTAACAAGACTAGAAACCCATCCCGACTTCGCTCAGGTTAAAACATATAAACAAATTTTGGAGAGTGTTATTCAGTCGGATTCTACCCAAGTAAACATTTTTGGATCAAGTGACTGCGGACACAAGACACTGCGGATAAACTATCTTCGATATTGTTATAAAAGTGCAGCAGGGCAGAAATGAAAGATTTAACGACACGGCTCGCAACTATCAAAGTTGAGATTGATATCCTTCCGACCGCGGGCGAAACTTGAGATAATTACGAGGATAATGGAAAAATTAATATCTCGGAGACGTCTTTTGATAAGGGAATAAAGAAAATTAATAGGTAATAATTAGTACTAAAATAATAAAGTTATGAAGCTTATGAACTATTTAAAATGAATAAATTTCAGGTAGTTTTATTTAAGGTTTATATTTACACCATATAATTATATAAATGAATGTACATACATTAAATACATAAATTAATATGAGTATATCAATAAAAATAACTAGATATACAACGCAACAGCAACTGTCGCCGGCGCTTCCGAAACGTCTAACAAAAGAATTTACAGACCCTCTGACTATGTTAAAAAAGAGGCTATTTTTAGAACTACAATAAAGGATTTTAATTTGTCTTCTCTGACTCTTCTTTATGTACCATTTCATTATGAGTGACGGTCGTCAGCACCATAAATTTGTGGTAACTAACATCACAACAACACGCCAACATTTGAATGTCAAAGTGTATCTACATTTTCACCGCAGAATGCGCTAAGTTAAAAGTCCAAAAAATGTATTCTAACTCGTGAAATATTGTTCGTGAAAAGTAGACATTTCCTTTTGTAATGCCACGTCGGGCTGAGCTGACGACGCGTTATACTCAAGGCTCACAGCGTGGCGTGGTTCCAGAAATCCTGACACCCGCTTACACAAAACTTTAAGGCGCGCCGTAAAAATATGGAAATTGTTATAAAAGTTCCGGATAACCGATGTTTTAATGTGTAAAATCGCGATTTTTTTTATACTGTTCGTAAAACGAGTACTGGACAATTGAATTGTCTTTCTTATTATAAGTACCAAATGTTATATAAAAGATGATATTAAAAATAAAAGGTGAATTTATCAACTAGTTTGTGAAATGACGACAAAATATGGAAACGGCAAACACGTCCATTGTCGACGATGTTGTCCAGAAATTAAAAAGAAAGCGTGTATTATATTTCACATAATAGCCTTCTTTCCGCCTAGTCCGACTGCCTTTGTCCTACCGATCGGCGTGGTCCGACTGCCTTTGTCCTACCGATCGGCGTGGTCCGACTGCCTTTGTCCTACCGATCGGCGTGGTCCGACTGCCTTTGTCCTACCGATCGACGTAGTCCGACTGCCTTTGTCCTACCGATCGGATGACATGAACCTTTGTATTTTTAGTCAAGATTCTTAGCCATGAAAAATACGATTATGGCCTGTAAAGAAGTCTGTAGATCGTAAGGCAATATCGACTGTTATTGTTAACAGTGATTTCATTCAAGTTGTCTAAAGGCATCTGATATGACTTTTACCACTAACTACCGCCATCTAGAGGCATGTAGACGTATACACACTAGAGAACTCCACCAATGTGCACCTGCACCTGTGAAACCATTCCTTACGATGTTTCCCTTCATCGGAATCAACTTGGTGGTCTGTGAAAAAAACCTCTACTAAACATGAGTCAGATTGGTATATAAACTCATGTCGCACGAGTGGGATTTGAATCAGGGATCTTCCGATCACAGGCGTACGGCCTTAACCACTGAACGTAAGACAATGACACCAGACTTACATCTAACAAGCAAAGAGACGGGGTTGCTGGTTCCCTTTCCTTCACTATTAGCGGCCATGCACGTGTAGTCTCCCGCGGCGTCCCTCGTCACTCGCTGCAGCACCAGGCTCTGCGCGCTGAGAATGATGCCGGCTGCTTCGTTGTGATAGATCTCGTTGTTCTGTTGAATGAAAAAGATGACTGATCCTTCAAAATCACTTGTTCGTTCAAATCAAGCCTTTATGTAATTTAGGATGATTTAACAGTTCATAGATGAGAGAATGCATTGGATATTTTTTTATTTACTAATTAGTATTTTTGTTATCGGTGAAGCGTGACAGTCTTCTACACTTCGCCCTGTCTGATATTAACAGATCTGTTATATTATTCTCCTCTGATCTCTTACATCGTCCTCCTAATTTTTAATATATGTATAAGACCTATATTTGTTAATTGACGTCCTTGGAGAAAACGCTGCGGTGAAGTTTGTTGCGCCGCTTCTTCACCTGCGCTTTGGAAGCCGGCAGTAGACTTAGTTTAAGTAATATTTTTGACGTCAATAAGTGATGTATATCATCCTAAATTGAATAAAGAATTTTGAATTTGAAAAATTGTCTTCTTCATGATATAAATCTCTTGTTGACGTCAAAAATTTACTTGAAACTAAATATTCTGCTGACTTTCAAAGCGCAGAGGTGAAGAAAAAGCGACATCGAATTACATGTTCCAAATCGATATTTATGCCATTTCATTGAATACTTATTTGTGTACTGATAGGCTACAATAGCATTCCCAAGGAGGGTTGATAACAGGCAGGCGACCGGTAATAAAATCACGATGACTGATGAATGAGCCCGGATATCGTGGCTTCACAGCCCCAAATGCAACGAATAAGTGAAGAGAGAGAAATAGACTTACGCCGTGAAACCACGCAAGCCTGTGGGTCTTAGGGTTCGCTCTCACGGTGCATTCGAAATACACGTCATCTCCTTCTTTTATCTCGTCCGGGTTCAGATTCGACCCCATCCTAAGATCTACCACTGGCACATCTGTAAAGAAATAGCACAGTTTTATCAAGTGGACTTTGAAAACGTAATTTCATTAAATCGTCAGTTACATATATACAGTCTCTCTGTAGAGAAGAAAAAATAAATGTGCATTATAAAATAATAATACAAGTACATAACATAATATACATAACATAATGTGCATATATAGTATGTGAACAATATCTATGGTCGTAATAAATGAAACTCTTGTGTAGTGGCAATTAAAATGTAAATATATATTGGAAACCAAAAATACAACTCAACTATCGGCGGCAATTTTGTTGACAGTGAAAAATATTTGAAATTAGAATAACGTTGTCAACTTATTTCTCTAATACAATTTTGGTGGCCAGTGCAGTTATTTTATTGTTATTTAAATCCTGGACAGTATGATTTTATGGATGTATAATATACTAACATTTGTATATATATTAATACTTTCAAAGTTAACTACTTCTGAGATTCGATGTCCCTTTCAGTTGATTTGGGCTTGGCTTGACGTCATTCTATTATACCACTCGACGCTCGAGGTAGTGACCGCTCAATCAATGTTGTATTTTTTAAGTGAGGGTAACTGCACTGAACACTTATACAAGATACGCAAATCTGTACGCGCATACCGGACAGTGATATTGTTATTTGTTTGTGTTGTTCTCATGTGAAGTGAATTTGTAATTCTTACTGAGAATAAATATCTTAAACCTAAAAAGAAGCTAATAATGGTCAAGATTGGTTGATAAAAACCCCGCGTTGCCAGCCAAAAGTACCCAGCGTTATCATTTACTTTATACTCTTAAAAACTTACTGATATGTTTACAATTACATTTACAACAATTATCATAAATAACATAAATTCATTATAATTCCTATTAAAAGCTTTTTTATCCTGAAATTCCAATATATTCTGACATATCCAATTATTTCTTCTTCATAGTCGTATTCCTCATGGCTGAGGGTCGTGGTTATTACGTGGAATGAAACACACACAATAACTTTCTTGACATTATTAATGGAGTGGTTTGCCATTGCCTTCTCCATTTCAAACACAAGTTAATAGGAATCAACCAGTGTGCAGGTTTCCTCACGATGTTTTCCTTCACCGGTAGCAAGTGGTGGTCGATGAAAACTACTATACATGAGTCAGATTGGTATACAAACTCATGTGGCACGAGTGGGATTCGAACCTGAGACCTTTCGATCCACAGGCGGGCGTCTTAACCATTACACCACCACCGCTTCGATATTTTCACCAATTATTTATCACAATTATAATAACTAGTTTGTCGAATTTCATAAAAAATACTGCAATTTGTTTTCCTATATAAGGCAGCAATTATTTCTAATTGGACGAATGTGGTTTGGTAATTTTAGAATATGTACATTGCTTTAGCATGATTAAATTAAAACAACGTAACGAGGTGGTTCCCTTTGTTGTGCGATAATAAAGAGATATTGTTATTTTTTTTAAACACCTACCTTAAATACCTATATTAAGATTAATTAACTTCAGATGTCGATAATTTTTATTAGGAAATTTTGACTCCAGACTCAGATATATTGTAATCTATGCTATTATTATAAACGTAAGCGTTTGTGAGTTTGTATGTGTGAGGCGGGTAATCTCCGAATCGATTTCAAAAATTCTTTAATTATTAGTAAGGCATATTATCCAAGATTGCTATAGGCTATATTTTATCTCAAAATTCCCACGGGAGCGAGGCTCAGGGCAACATCTAGTGTTATATATAATATATATAAATACGCATATTGCAAAAACATAATTGTTTACATGCTTAAAGATCATATAGTTTCACTTAGTTATTATATTAACAGTCCTAACTCATAAGAAAAAAATCCTATGTACTTAACGAACACGCAATTTTTGACTGGCAAATATAGGAAGAGAATATACTAACAATGCACGTTCAGCCTCCACTTATCCTCGATGGCGGAGTCGACTATATGTTTGTTTTCCGCCCTGCATGTCAGGAACCTGCCGTCGTCCTCCACACTCGGCACTAAGCTGAGCACGCTTAGTGTCTCGTTGTTTTCTGAGAACTGTGAACAATGTTTATATCGTGAATTCCAAGACTTTGAAATCCCTCGTGTGTACCCTAACGTAGTCACTGACGCAGTACTGAGGGTCTGAAACTAGGTTAAATATCGTAAAACTATTTGTTTAACTCATAATGAATAAATAAATATATAGGGGACAAACCACATTGATTGAGTTTGCCCCAAAGTAAGATCGAGACTTGATATGGAATACTAACTCAATTTTAGTATATTCTATAACATAAACAAATATGGAAAAACATCCAAGGCCCAGGTCTATTTGAAAAAGAAAACCCGGGACCTCCAGTTTAGCAGTAGTGTCATGTAGTTTAGATGTACTTGTATGGCCATTACAGCTTCACATGCGAATAACATTGTCGAATTCAGACGCTTGTTACTTGTCTCCTAGATCTTTTTTTATACTATTAAACAGAAAATAGGCTTGCAGCCTATCTGATGGGGAGTAGTCACCGCAGTCTATGGAAGCCTGCAACACGAGGGGTGACACACTCACTTAGTCAACTTTGTGGCCTGGGATCTTTTGCCGCAGATCTTCAAGTGCAGCCTAATTTGAATATTATCGTTTCAACAGGAATTAACCCTTAAAAGGTTCTTCTTTCTCATAATCTTTAATTAATTTAACGCCATATGGTTTTAGATCTTTTGCCGCAGATCTTCAAGTGCAACCTAATTTGAACCTTATCGTTTCAACACGAATTAACCCTTAAATGGTTCTTCTTCCTCATAATCTTTAATTAATTTGACGCCATATGGTTTTACTAAACTTACTTAAAATGTCTCTAGGATCTTTAATTTACTAAAATATATTCGTATTAAACGCTACCGCAGCCGCTTGAATAATTACAGTAATAAAAAAACGTCTACCATCTGTTCCGTACATTAAATATTATTAACAAAAAGTTTTCCGCGTTAATTAAAGGAAAAACCAACTGTCATCCTTCTGTAATCCATCAGGGGCCATCTTCAAACGATCACAATGGCCACTTGGCATAAAAACTGAGGAGGGTAGAATAGACATACCCACAGAGACCCCATGGCGTCATTTCATTATTACAAAATGCCTTATTCTAAAATTCCTTTAGAATTTTATAATACAGAGGTTATATTCAATATTACTTTTTTTTTCATATAATTTGACAAAGTACGTACTTAAGTATACAACTGTCAATTTATATATATAAAATCTCTTGCGTTACCGAGTGACTGACTGAGAGACAACGCATAGACGAAACTACTAGGCGTAGAAAGCTGAAATATAGGTGTGTAGGTTCTCGAGGAGTGTAGGGGAGCACTAAGAAAGAATTTCCTGAAATTCCCACGGGAATCGGATTATTACTCACATACAAAGTTGTGGGAAAAAGCTAATTATTTTATAATTACCACGCTAAATGTGACGATTTTAGGTGAAATTTTTCGACGGCGGATTTTAGGTGAAATTATAAAAATATATATAGCTACGGCTCTCTCTGTGTATCAAAGATTTTACAAACAAATAATACTTGTACAAATTGTTTAACTAATTTTGTAATAAGTATTCGACGCGAATTTTCTTTCTTCTGATGAAAAAATGTTATTCCACGGGGATTGAACTAGTTTATCAAACATATTAAAAGAGTCGTTATAATTATGAAGATCTTATATAGATCTTACGTATTTAATTTCTGACGATATAAAAAATAACACAAAAAATATTAACCAGTAAACATGAATTCCAGAAAATTCAGTAACATTTAATTTTTTCAATGAAAAGCTTAACGAAGTTCATAAAGTGAGAGGCGTCGTCAAAAACAGGGTTTTCATTGCTTACTCAGAGACCCTTAATAACCGCAAAACAATGGCAAACATTTTGCGTACTGCAAAAATAACGGGAAAATCTAATAATTAAAATACAATAGAACGGCGCAGAATAAAAGAAACGCTGTCACCAGTAAGAAATATTATGACAAAAGATTCACAAAGCTATGAATTGTTTGAGGAAGTTATTTAGAGAAAAGAACTAAATTTCAATAGGATAAAAGAAATTGCTGAGGAAAAACTAGAGAAAGGACGAAATTGCGTTTACACTTGTTGAAAACATGTTTTTTTCAGTTTCTGTTTTATAATTAACATTAAAGTTAACATAGATCCATTGTTTGTGGAAGCTTACAGGAAGGTAATGTTATTTCTTGAAACTTTTTCCGGAAAATAATAAAAATAAAACGAAACAAGCGATATTAAAAATGTTGTCTTTGTATTTTCTCTTTGTTAAAATGAGATTCGGTAAACATTCGGCTTTGCGTACTCGATTTTTTGTTTTTATATAAATTTTATTCTAGTTTAAATGCATTTCTAATTAATTTCCACTGGAAGTTAAAACATTATAAGACTTGTTTCAATAGCCGCTGTGCTAATCCTATCCTAATATTATAAATGCGAAAGTAAGTTCGTTTGTCACCTCCTCAAGCTATCTACTTAACCAATCTTATTGAAATTTTACATACATGTAGTTTGATGTATGGAGAAGGACATAGGGTATCTTTCATCCCGGAAAAAATACTATTCCGTGGGAAATACACGCGGGCGAAGCCGCGAGTAAAAACTAGTAAAACGACTCAAGTTATTTTAAATCCCATGGATTTAAAATAACACATTATGATCGTTTATTTCAGAAAATCAATAAATAAAAAAAGATTTTCAGGCTGCCGTTTTATATACTCTCATTTCAAGATTTTGAGTATTGAATTAGTTAATAATGAATTAAGGTCTCTTACATTCTTGGCCATCCTCTTCAGCTGCCGGCTGTTCTTCCACCACGTCACCAACGCCTCTGGTCTGGAGCCGGTTGTCTTGCATTCAATCTCGTATCTCTTGTCAGCAGAAACTTGCTTTTCTTTGGTTAGTATCGTCACAGTTATAGGTTTTACTGTAACAATAATTAGGGCTTAACACAAGCAGTTAAAATGTTGAGATAGAAGGAAGTGAGCATGTCGGGAATTTTAAAGAAGAAACAAATAGTGTGATTATTTAAATAAATAAATATATAGATACTGCTGTAATAAAAAAAAAGAAGAATATTTTTTTGGTGAATTTTTAGGTTAATCATGAAGATTGCACTGTACGAATTACAAATATACCAATTAAATACGCACTTCACTTAAATCCTGTACACTTCTAAGATACATATTTTATGTAACTACTCACTAATCAAATTAATATTCCTAATCAATCAGCATGAGGCTTTGCCTAATGATAAATAACTGCTCAAGTTTCATCGACCGTCGTCTTTCAAAACTATAATCTCGACCTACAAAATCTATAACGTTCTAAGTTTACAACTTCTGAAATTAATATTGAGAAATTTGGAAACTGTCGAAAGTAGTTCCATCTTGCAACTGTTATTTCATAAAGCTATAGAATAAGTAATTCAAGGGTTGGCCAAGTCGTCCACATTTATCATACGAAAATTTTAACTCGATAGTAGATTACAAAGTAGGTAAATTTTAGGCAGCATTATGAGAACATTTCAAAAAACTGCTCAATTACATTCAACTGATCAATCAACCTAATTAATACGCAGTCACAATTTTCCCATTTAGAATAAGCTAGATTTCCAAAAACTTGATATAGAAAATATGGCTATTAATATACCAAAACTAATTATTTATTTTAGCTATAACAATAAATGTAACGCCAAACACGCCTAATTACTAAAAAAAGAACATTTGCGAAATATCACGATTTTATGATACTCACAATTGATATCAAGTATCAAGACTTTGGTTTCCGGTGGCGCTAGATTGGTGTTGGACGCTTGGCACACAAGCCTCGCATTGAGATGTTGGCGGCCAACATTAGGGAACGTCAGCGTGTTGACGGTCACCCCGTCTTGTCTCTGGTCGAACGAATCGTCTATGACAACGTTCTCGAGGTACCACGTCACTCGTGGTCGAGGTTTACCTGTGGACAATTCAATGTTAGTAAATTTTTTAACATGCTTTAGTTTATATGTCGAAGTAGGTATATTCTTACTAGCTACGCCACGGCTTATCTCTAGTAAGGAGTTTCAGGATAAAAAAAATACCTATGTACTATGTACTTAATACATAAAACACGTGATCTAATTTTCATCAAAATATGTTCATATTTTTAGTAGATTTTGCTTTATTGAGTAACAAATATCTTCACTTAGTCACACATGTACAAACTTTGAAATTTATATAGTACTAACTGTGCACTGGGGTTACGTGGAAATTTCTTAAACAAACATACACATATACATCCAAAATTTCGCATGTATAATATTAGTAGGAAGTGAAGTATGGTTGCTTTTCTTCTTTGTCTCAAAAGTGCCTGTTCGGCTACAAGGTTGGCTTCGCGTAGCAAATATTCTACCTTTGTGTGTAGAGTACACTAGGTTCATTCTTATAACTTTGATATGGGATCTGTAAGTGATCTTTCCTGATGTTTCAAACGAAAATGCTAATTGGGAAAATGCTTACTCCTGAATACCCAAACCTAATAAGTAAATCGAGAATGATTGATGTATGACTAGATTCAAAGCACGCTATTGATTTATTTATTAAACTTTCTTATTTACATTGTAACGAGTACTTTACACAAACAAATGGCGAACTAACTATCCCCCAGCTGACCATTGGGACAAATAGTAAAAATTTTATGGTACAAAAAAGAAAATGTAAGTCTAATATAAACTTTATACTTCAATGTAATAATAATTTGATTATATTTTGTTTGGATTATATTTAGTAAAAAAAAGTATTTTGAGCTTAATAATACAACAAATAAATAATTTCTTTTATTTCAGACAACATAACAAAGTAAACATAACCAAATGACTTAATGGCCATATCATATCATAAACAAACATATGGAATGGCGAGTATGATTCATATGCTATTGTAAACTTTCTCATGAAAATTACTACCATATTTATCTCTTCATATAACGTCGTTGCTTGCCGTCGACATCCGTTGATTGTTATATATACCAGTATATAGTAGTTTAAGCATTAAATAAAAAAAAATAAGGACAAATCACACAGATTGAGTTAGCCCCAAAGTAAGTTCGAGACTTGTGTTATGGGATACTAACTCAATGATACTATATTACTAATACATATAGATAAACATCCAAGACAAGTTTAGAGGAAAGTACTTTACCACTGCGCCACCGAGGTCGTCATTGAGAATTACTTATATGTAATCTATCTATTTATGCTTATAATAAAACTGTAAGTAGGCTATGTTTATTCGCGCATAACGTTTAAACTGGTTTTCACAGTTTTATAGCAAAGAGTCGCGGGCGAAGTCGCGGGCGAAGTCACGGGAAAAGCTGGTAAGAAATTTATATTTATATATAGCAAACATGACAACCATTATACAGTACTATGTTCTGGTAAATATACGCAACTATTATGTATTCGGCTCAATCCCTAGTTCCTCACGTCGCGGCGTCAGTTCAAATCAATTTATGGAGACGAAGACATTGTCCAATGCACTAATTATATTAATTATCTACAGTAACTATTGTATCAAATCAGTGGACAGACAAATGGACTACGGGTGGTCTAACCCAAGATATAGCTATTATCGTATAGTAAATATTGAGAATACAGAAGGAATAATGGAAGTTAGAGTAAAGCTGTAACTGAGTGGTACCCCAGAACTGGAAAACGGAGCGTAGGACATCCGGCGGCTAGATGGATCGATGATGTAAAGGAAATTGCTGGCAACAACTGGATGGGGATGGCCCAGGACAGAGATGGTTGGCGGAGACGGAAGGAGGCCTATGCCCAGCAGTGGGTCACGGAGGGCTGCAGATGATGATGATGATGAAATATTATGACTTCGAGACAATGGGATCACTTACGGTGAAATTTTAGATAATCAAAATAATTATAGCCCAGAATCATACACAATTTTTATATTATTTTCATAGAATGAAACAGGCGTATTTATTATGTGCGCCTATCTATGTTGTGTCTACACGTGTATAAATTACGAAATAAATGATTATAATTATGATATTCATCTTCAAATTCAATTTGTGGTTAGTTTTTCGTATACAACGATAATATTCCCCGGCATTGAATGAACATTTGTCTGTTAAATCATCCTTATTGGTTATTCTAACATATTTTTGAAATATTAGCATTATGATTTAAAATATCAACAGTATTTATTGATAAGATGTAGGATAACCAAAGTGACTCATCGCGTAAATTACCACTAGACAAACAGTAAACGCAATCAAAACACTTGATGCATCGATTACCACGTTTAATTGGCCCACCCGTAATAACTCAAAAATTACAAACACAAAGTTTTTAATCTACCGCGATCATAATTTCTATTGACAGTCGATGTAGGTGTTTAATGATAGTCAATCGTCTATTCAACTCGATTATGATGGCACCGATAACACAATCGATTTTATACGTGTCGATTGCCCGATTCCGTCGAATCGATTCTATTGGGTATTCTAGGAACGCGATGGTCGGATTTGAAATCGAATGACAGTGATATTACTTTACGAGAGTATTTTATAAGCTGTGAATTTGTAGCGGGATAAGTTTGCAGTTATTCGAGAAGATTTCGCTCTGCTAAGAACTGGATCTTTATGGTGTCTGTCGAGAGATTCTTGGAGAAAATGTTAAGTCTTTTTCATTTTGCTGACTTTCATCACTAAACGTAATTTAGCCAATGTTAAATTAACATTAAGTACTTTTTATGTATTTTGCATGGAATCTAAAAGTGATCACTAAAATTATCTAAGCAGAGCAAAAGCAGTTTTCGCCATTATATAAGGAAAGGACGAATTTCAAAACAATTTGGCAGACTATTAAAATAAAAAAATTGGTTGCCAAAATTTATCTTACAAACATTTCTATCTCCAAATTTCTGTGGACGGTTCTAAACTTAGCGTTTTTCTAAATTCTAGATAAAGAAGACTAAATTGAGACACTCAAATCATTCTTATCTAGAAATTTCTGTGCTGTAACCTAAACGTACATGAAACCTTAGTAAATTATTCCACACAGGTTCGTTCACGCGTTCGGCCATCTGTCTTGTTGACAGGTTATCAAGATCCACAAATGTTGAATTGTATTTAACGTCAACATTAAAGATTACAGTCGCTGATATTTCGATGGAAGGGTCGCGTTAGTGGAGGGTTAACTCAATATGTACAGTGACGTAGAGATTATGGTCTATGAAAAACTCATTAAGAGTCGCGCTGAATTGGGGCACGTTATTTTGTGGTGTGTAGTTTATCAATTAAATTTGTGCTGTGTGCAATGATTTCAAAAAGTTTTATTTGTTTCATTATATTCGGGTTATGTTCGGGTTAAACCTTGTGGTGTCTAAAGCTGAGTTATTTATAATATTACCTACTTCAACCTCACTGATGAACGTGGTATCGAAGATTATGTTTACATGCATTAAATATGCTAAGAATTTGTAATAAAATTATTAGACAATGTACCATTGTGTTTCCACATTTAATTCACAGAAATCGTGTTTATTCTTAATTTTTTTGAGGTAGCTATAATTTATTACCTGTTTCAACTTGGCAGTTGAATATTACATAGGTTATATAAGTTGTATGTATGTTCACAGATATCGGATTTTATTTAAAGTTGTTAAGTTATAATTATAACATTATCTCCTTCGACTTCGCATGATGGTTCTTGTAGCGGGAGCTAGTTGATTATGTTCGACCGCCACAAAGGGAAGATCTTCCCGCCAGGCTAGGTGTTGCGCCTGGGGAACCGCACGCGACAGACGGTGTCATGTCAGAGGTTGTATTTATGCTTCCAATCGAAAACGCACTGTCTGCGCGGTCTAGGCTTGTTAGCTGTCCATAGTGAGTCGACCGTCGTGCCATCTGTCCGTAGTGTCCTGAATCACTTGTGTGGCTTGTCATTCGTTGCGCTTGGTCGGCTTTTTACATCTGCGCCGTTGTGCATGTGGCGTGGTAGATGTCGCCACAGTTCCATGGTGATCACAGATTGTATTTATTTTTAAGCTTTTGTAATAATAATATTACCTCCTTCGACTTCGCAGCTGAGCATGACATTGGAGCCCTCATTGTAAGGCTCCACCAGCTTCGTGCGGTCCCGCCGGTCCGAATCGTATATGGTCGGCCGACTCGGCGGAACTGAAACACAAAAATATATTACTACATTGTTATCTAGACTGGATTGCGGTAATGATAATTCATAATGTTTATTTTTGTTAGACATGGGTATACAATACATACAATAAGTCTTATATTGGAATACATAGCGCGCCGTGCTGCGCCGTCAGCCATACAAAATTGGTCTTACTTATACAATGTAATGGTTGCAAATTCAAATTATACTGGTAGCATAGCCTCTTTCATTATTATTTTTCTATTTATATTAAATTGTCAGACATGACTCGTCCACAGAATAATAAGTTTTGTCAATTAAGAATAGAAACAGTAATCTTTTGAAAGGTTTTATTTCTCTGCAAGTCCTAATTTGTGTCGGTAGTTTATTAAAAAGTTTTGGCGCCATTGCGTAATACTTTTGTGCATGAACGTGGTTTTAGTTGCAGAAAGATGAAGTTTGCCTGAGCGACGTTGACTTTCCACTCGTTTAAATCAATTCAAATTGGAATTTACAAAAACACATACATCATAGATGTATAGGCAGGGAAATGTAAGAATTTTCAAGGTTCAAAAGAAAGGTTTGCATGATTCCCTTTGGTTGAGATGACATATGGCTCAGATGCTTTTTTTTGCGCTTGCGCAGAATACATCTTTGTTGCTGGTAGCATTTACCCAAAATATTGTTCCGCCTCTTAACATGGAGGGTACATAAGCATGATACGCTCCTTGTAAAGCATTTTGGTTGGCAATTTTACCTAAGATGTGTAAAGCATATATGAGAACTTATGCAGCTTCGTACAGACATTTTTTATTTGCGATATTATTTAACATCTTTTAGCCTTTTTTGTTAGGTATAGGGTGTTATTAGGGTATAGGTTTGAGGCAATTAAGTTTAATAAAGCAGAAAACACGGTTTCTGCCGTAGAATAGGACCACTGTATATTTTTTAAACAAATGGTGACTAAGGTTTTGATGTAAGGCATGGCACTGATCTAATTTCAGAGCCAAATCAAATTTAACAGTTGCCTGCTATGATGGAGAGAGACCAATTGAAAATATATTAATATAGAACTGGGTATATGATACGATCTCATTTCATTTTGAACTTACATGTCATATGCCCAAGATTCAATTTTAAAATAAAAGGGCTGTTACCTACCTAGTTTCATTACAATTAAAAATACAATCATTCTTTCCTTCATAAAAATATAACCTCAATCCACTAAGAAATGAATAAAGAAATACTATAAACAAAGGAATCCGTAACACACAAGATGTTATCGCAGTAATAGTGCTAATTAGTAAACGCCACTGCTGGCGTAACAGACGGACAAACATACGTACAGATATGTATAGGTGAGTAGGTAACATGCAAGGAAATGTAGGACAATGGAACAGAACATTAACCATTATTTCCGCGTTATTGGAAATACATTTTTCGGGAATTCAGTTTTCGGCTTCATGATTATTCTGCTTCCATTTATATGCATAAAATAAATTCCGAGTAATTGATAATTTATAAAAATGTTACAAATGAAATGTCAATACTTTAGAATTATTTCGATGTGCGTAACTCCATTTGAAATATCATCCGGAACAAATAAAAATAATGGTTCGAGCTAGGTTAGTTCATTATTAGTTTGAGCGTGAAACTAAACAAGCTATAATTACTATAAGCGTTTTTTCAACTTAGGATATAATTTAACCATTTTATATTGCATAGAAAATGACAAAGATCTTTAATTTAAAAATACTTTTATATAAAAATTGGATTTCGTACTTATACATACCGACCTTAAGTAAAATGAAGAAGATGACGAAAATCTGATGCTATACTTACTTATAACAGTAAAATTAACTTTCAAATTTCTAGTTGGCGAATTCTTGAAGTCTACCCTACATCTGTAGACGCCAGCGTCCACTGCCGCTACATTGTCTATCATGAGGACGGCAGGGTTGGCGCCTCCTCGGAAAAAGGCCCGGTTCCCGAAGACCACCGGGGAAGACCATAGCTTCGGCTGGGCCATGGAGCGACCTCGGATGTCGTAGCTGGAAAAAACTCTTTGTGTTAAAAAAAATTCAGAATTCTTTGTTGTTTTACAAAAATCTTAATAACTCCAGTTGCAAGGGTCAAGGTCAAGGGTCAAGACAAGTCTCGTTGTTTCGATACATTGTCATTGCATTTTAAAGAATAAACCAAAATTGTTTGCTTTTGTCTAGTAACTTTATGAAGGTTCAATTAGTGGTAATTTCTCCAAACTACATAGTTCTGTTAGGTACCTTATTTTTAGACATTTTTATAGTTGTGTCTTTATTGCTATCAGTTTCTTATAGATATAAAAATTAAATATTGTTTTCAGAGTCCCAGCCCTACACATGTTTCTTTGCTATACAAAGCGTTTCGTTCAGCATTATTGTAGCGTAATCGCTACAAATGCTGAAAATTGTCAATTACTATGATTTAATTATCCTATCTTTTGTATCAATCTATTGAAACTTTCTTTTAACATCAATAATTGTATAGTTTTCATACCTATACAGTGGTTCTCCGTCCAGGTCTTTGAACCACAGCACCATGACGACATCATCCTCAGCATTAAGCGGCTGGATGTCGCAGGGTAAAGACGCTTTCTTTCCCAACACGCCTTGCACATCGGACGTTGGCACTGTGGAGCAAAACGAAAATTTAATTATCACAAATATGAGGTCATTATAATAATTATCCGCGACACTAGGGACTGATGCGTAAGATTTTAATCTTAAAATTTAGTTATTTGCCTTTATAGACATAAAAACAGACAGAAATTAGACAATTTCTGCACGGCACATAACACAAAAGTTGATTTCACCTTTTCATTACGGCAAACAACCACAACAACGTGACCACAACACGCCAAGTCAGTTTTCTTTGCGAAACCTCCCTCTTTTCACACTAATTACTTTGTTTAATGCAAATCCTAGTAATTAAGGTAACGTTTACTGGACTTACAACTTATTTAGCATAATTATGGATAGAAACATTTGCAACGGTATTTAGAAATTCTCAGCAAATTCTTTTGTTTATGAAGTCATATAACTATGTCGTATATAATTTAATATTTTTGTAGCGGTGGTGGTGTAATGGTTAAGATGCTCGCCTGTAGATCGAAAGGTCCCAGGTTCGAATCCTACTCGTGCCACATGAGCTTCAATCAAGCAATCTGACTCATGTATAGTTGTTTTCATCGACCACCACTTGCTTCCGGTGAAGGAAAACAATCGTGAGGAAACCTGCACACTGGTTGATTATTAACTTGTGTGTGAAATGGAGAAAGCAATGGCAAACCGCTCCATTACTAATGCCAAGAAAGTTGTTGTGCGTGTTTAATTTCATGTAATGACCACGACCCTCAGCCATGAGGAATACGACTATGAAGAAGAATATATTTTTTAAAATGATAGCTCACTCATATCCATACAGCCATTTTAATTGACTTTTGTCTAAACTTCGTGAAAAACGTCAGCCGATGGCTCATTAATGTTAGTTGTAACAAAAACAATAGGTTTACTTTTTTGCAGCACCCATTGACTGTAATATGATATGTGTAAAATTATAGCCTATTATATACATAATCGCTATTGATAAGGAAACGCGCTACGGCCCCGTAGTCCAACTTCATTACCACAAATTCACAATTACATTGATTTTAATCTAAGAATTTATACTAATGTGGTTAGAATTTGATTTTTGATGACCTTATAACTAAATAGTATCACTAGATGGACTAATTCTCTTTTCAGGAAATATTAGTGGCACTGTTTTTGATAAAATGCGCGTGAAACGTCTCATACCACATCTAGCTTCACCTTCCGTAAATTAAAACCCTATCACATAAAAATGTTATTCAAAACAGAATTTAATTTCGGTAAACATCATGTCAAATCGCAGTGCTCAAGCACCAACCTCGTTTAATTGGACAAAAGAACAAAATATTGATTTTGCGGTCATTTGCGTCAGGACAGTCTGCTGCTTCGAGCTTTGTGGAATATTTATCGGCTTAGTTTTAATTGACCTAGATCGAATGGATTACGGGCGAAAATGAATGTGCATTTACATCCTCGTGCATATGTTATTGATTTACAGAATTAAAACGTACTCAGACAAAAAATACATTTCAAAATCATAATGCTTTGGCTGAACGGTGGGCTTATTCGGTTAAATATCGAAGTAAAAATCACCTATTTGTCTTCTTTTTAGAAGAAGAGGACCTATTAGTAATAAAAGTAGATTATTATCTACTTGTATAGATACAATTATTTGGCTGGTAGCACAAAAATTAGATAATGTTATAAAGAGGTCGTCTACGCACTTTCAGTATGGAGAAGCATATTGCCACTATATTGCAACAAACAACAAATAAGTAAATGTTTTGAAAATCCAAATTAATTAATCTATAATAACAGACAGGCAATAAGAATCGACGATGCCACATTTATGACACTAAAAATAAACTATATTCTAGTGTGTAGTGAGTGTTCTTACCTTCTACAAGTCGCGGGGACTATACCTTTTAAAGAAGAAGCTTTGGTAAACATCATTTAATTTAGAATATGACGTGAAAAAGTGCCTGTGAAAGCCTAATTTCTGAATAAATGATTTGATTTCATTTTGATTTTGAGAAGGCTTACATTTATTTACTTCAAGCTTTTGTTATGTAATATGTATATTTTGTATTTTACGTTTTGAACTTTTGTGTTAGATTATGTGAGCTTTCACCTGTTTCCGATAGTCATTTCTCTCCTCCGCTCTTATTGGCGTCTAAACGAGGAAAAGGTCTAACAATTACCCAAATCAAAAGTGTCAGGCCACATCGAGCCTTCGACCGCCGCCGCACGTGACTCGTGAACCAGCCGTCGTGCCTCGGTGTAACTCCGGCTTTATTTATAATCGCTTAATGCTGCCAATTTCCGATATTCGTTACCGGAGGAATATTTTATGGCAGGCAAGTACGGCTTGTCAATTGTTAATATTTTCCCGATGTTTAATAATTGGTTTTTGTAATTATTGATGAAGAATATAATATATATTATAATGGTTAAGGCTCGTCTGTACTCAATAACAAAGTTGTGGTTATTGTGTGGAATTAAATGCACATCGACTTCATGTATTAAAATGCCTGGTTCTAGCTTTAAATCAGTGTATCCTAATGATTGAAGCCACCACACACAAGCTTTACCTTTCTTTCTTAAACTCCATTAACAAAAGTTTACCGGATTTTTAACTAAGACTAAAACCCTCACCGAATGGCCCCGTGAAGGAAATGAACGGAATAGAAAATTGCCAAGCTCCGATATGGTGAAGGCTCCGGTATAATTCGACACAGGGTGCGGTGCGTTCTGATTTATAGTAGTTGGTCCCTTATCGGTCTGTTTATAATTCCACTGATTCGGAAGTAGGTTCCTGTTGGACCCGAAATATTCAATTTCTTTTTTTTGTGTGTCAAATAAATATTATTAGTGCAGTGAGCGTTTTGCTGCTAAATATGATGTCGTGGCCGAGATCGATTGCTGAGCCATATGTCCCACTTTACTCTATATTTATTAGTACCCGGGTTTTCACGAGGTCTTTCATCCCGGCTTCTCTTGAACTTAGGAATTAATTTGTCTAAATAATATTAAAAACTGCGTACGTTCTGTTGCGTGGCTTAAAGGAAGAAAGCTTTGGAACAGACAGACGTGCAGGGCGACTTTGTTATATATTATATAGTGATAGTACTTATAAATTTGTCGATGTTTATAGGCAATAAAATTCATTTTTCTTACAAGATAATGTTTTAAGAGCCACGGACCCCTTGGGATCTAGTGTTTGGAGCATTCATGAGATCAAAGACAAGATGAAGAGAAATTTTATCCGTTTTATTTAAAAGTGAGATGGCTGCATATGTGGTGTGGACGGAAACCACTATCAAAATTTATTAGACACGATCTCCGAGGCATACAAGTTATTATCATAACTTGCTCTTGTCTATATTTTCTTCTGTATATTTGAATTGTTTATAATAATAATGTTGTTCTTAGAAGTCGTAACATTTGTGTGCCCAGACATGTTGTTTGTTTGTTTATATTATTTCTCGCAGAAACCCATCCCCCTTGACGATTCATACTTGTTTTCAATGTAGTCAAGCTCATATTACATAATACCAAGTCTATTTCCCGTGGGAGCAAAGAATGAGAATTAAACGTGGATTTTCCCAGTCATCATCAGAACTGTTAATATCGCTGCTAGTTATGGGTATTCCCGAATAAAAATATTACAACGAATGTTTCGATTAATTGTTCCATCACGAAAACAAATAACGAATCATACCTATCTTCAAACTTAAAACTTAGTATTGAGATGAATCAAGCTATATACTCATCATATCGAGCGTGTCATTGCTAACACTGGTGATTTTATTCAAGTCGCCCAAAGGCACCTGACATGACATCTACTTACCTCCATCTAGTGTCAGGTAGTCGCATACACACTAGGGAACTAAACTGTCAACTAGTATGCAGGTTTCCTCACGATCTATAAAACGGTCACGGTTTATAAAAACTACATATTGATATATAAACTCATATCGCACGAGTAGGATACGAACCTGAGACCTTTCGATCCACAGGCGGGCGTCTTAACCATTAGACCACCACCGCTTCGCTACTGTGTCATGCCTATTTATCATTGTAAAGAAAGACTTATGAGCTTCCTCTGCACTCCATCTTCTCATTTCTTTGACAAATAATTCTGTATTATATCAAGTCCATACCATATTTGTAGGTTACAGTGTTGTAACTCGAAATAACAAAATCAAATTGGATCCAAACAAATAAAGACAAAGAGCGCCAACCATTCTAACAAAGGCTAACACACGCGATTTTGCCTTTATTTCTAGCTACATGCTTGACGCACGTTTGATAAAGCTTATCTGAGCTTAATCGGTTATAAGTGTTGTACAGGAGCTTTCCAGTTTTGAAAATTAGGGAATGCCAATAATTTTTTAATGTTGTACAAGCTATTCAAGCTGGGGACTGGTAATTTATGAATTTTAAGTGAAAAACTTTTCTGTGTTTATTTTTTTATTGGATCGTTTCTATCAGAGCACGATCATACAATTTATGTTGTAGTGTTTAGTAAGTTTATTTGTATTGATTTAGTTTAGTCGTCGAAATATTGTTGCATTATATGGACAAGTCAAATTATAATTATTAGCCCCAAATTTCTAAACTCGTGTAATGCGATACTAACTAAACGACAATCCTCAATAATATTATAAATGTGAAACAAAGTTTGCTTGTTTGTTACTGTTTCATACTATATAACATAAACCAATATTTTTGAAATTGTTCATACATTTTGAAGTACGGATAAGGACAATTACAAAGACGTGGGAAAAATCTCGCGAACGAAGCCCCGGGCAAAAGCAAGTATTTTATAACACAAAAAATCCTATTCTAAAACGGAAATCAAACGCCGCCGTCACCCAGATTATTTCTTTATATTGTTATAGGATGAAAAATGCAGTGAAGTGAAGTTTAAAAATTTATTTTTAAAACAAAAATAAAATATCATAACATCTTTTCGTACAAAACAATAACCTCAGATTATCGTTTGACTTAAATTTTCAACTTTTCAATAAACCTGATTGGCCGTCCCCAACTTTAAATAAGGAACGGGATCGAAACAATTTCAAAGATGGCGGTAGACTCGACAAATTGAATTACACAAGTCTTACTTGATTACTTCGATTCTGAAGAAATATTGTTGTTCTCAGATATGACAGTCTTCATTAAAATTAAGCTTGTTAATTTCCAACATGAAATCTTTCTCGAAATGAGTGATGTTGGATTGAAATTATGTTTTAGATCGATTAGATCTATTGAAAGTTTTAAAACAAATTAACAACACACAACAGCCCAAACTAGAACACGCGTGTATCGTGGGTACAATTTCAACATTGTATTGTGTCGAATTGTAAATATGGAACTGTGCCAGAAATATGTACATATTAATTGTAATATTTTTATATTTGCTTATTATCATTAATAGGTATCGAATTTTTGTTAATGTACGTATATTCTTAAATTTTTGTAATTTAATTTTCATTATGCCCAGCGGCGGGACATAGTGTACGTTACATGTTAAGTCCTACATTTTACCTATGTTCACAAAATAAACATATATTTTACGTATCATTAAATAGAAAATCGTGATTGACATTTTCTATTTAATGATACGTAAGATATATAGAATACGAATTTTATTTACAATAATTTATGTAATATGTATTTAAAGTATGTGAAGTACACAAATAAACTCCGCGGTCAACATTACACACATTGACAAAATAAACTCGGGAACGAAGCACAATGAAATGCCGGAAAATGGTAATTGAGGTTCACAATAATAAATGATTTACTGTAAAAAAAAAACTCCAATAATCCCACGATATTTCGATAGGATTAACCGCACTCGGTCACAATCCATCGAGTAATTTTCATACGATTTCATATCGAATTGTTTACATGAATATGCGAGTGTAACGTCAGCAATTTTGATACTTATATATTATTATTCACAACTTACCAGAAATAAATAATCAGAAAGGCATAATATTATATTATATATCAGAATATTTTAATAGTTTTAATTTTGTTCACGGAATTCTGAAAACAGTATACAAATTGATATATATCTACAGATTAAAAAACCCTGCATAGTTGAAAACAAAGTCGCTTCCAGCTGTCTGTATGTCCCTATGTGTCATCATCATTATAGTCGTATTCCTCATGGCGGAAGGTCGTTGTAATTACGTGGAATTCAATACACACAACAACTTTCTTGGCACTAGAAAATTCAAATTCAAATTCAAATATGATATCATATCTCATATCGCACGAGTAGGATTCGAACCTGGGACCTTTCGATCCACAGGAGTCGTAACCATTACACCATAACCGCTTCGCTGTCTATGCTTAGATCTTAAAAACTACGTAACGGATTTGGATACAAGTTCTTTAATAGATAGAGTAATTCAAATGGAAAGTTCTGATGTACCTATACTATACAGGTAATTTATAAAGGATTTACCCCAGCGAATCCGCTATTTATTTATAAAATACGCAATAGCTAATATAAATAAATAAATATATTAGGACAAATCACACAGATTGAGCTAGCTCCAAAGTAAGTTCTAGGCTTGTGTTATGGGATACTAACTCAACGATACTATATTTTATAACATATACATATACATATATAGATAAACTTGGATGTTTACTGACCCGGGCCAATTCCATCATAACCCGACCGGGGGATCCGTGGCAAGAACTTGACCACTGCGCCACCGAGGTCGTCTAATCAATTAGAAGACCAGTGCCCCAGCAGTGGGAACGTTTAATTGGCTGATGATGTGATGGTTAGGTTTTGTCATAAATTCGTAGGTAATATTGTATTGCACAATATTATTTTTTTTACGACCTCAGTGGCGCAGTGTTAAAGTGCTTGCCTCTGAACCGAGAGGTCCCGGGTTCGATCCCCGGTCGTGACATGATGGAAAATTATCTTTTTCTAATTGGCCCGGGTCTTAGTATCCAAGAGGATATTTATCTATATATGTATTGGTTATAAAATATAGTATCGTTGAGTTAGTATACCATAACACAAGTCTCGAACTTACTTTGGGGCTAGCTCAGTCTGTGTGATTTGTCCTAATATATTTAAATTTATTTATGATGTCATCAATTGATAAAAACTCCAAAGTCAATAAATTTAAAGATGAATCATGAAGGAATAGGTAAGTCATAGCTAAATTATAACGTCACTGATGACCGGAAATACCAAACTGCGCAGGTATGTATGTACCCGGATCTAAGTAGTATGGTATTAGATCATTCATCAAATCTTATTTGAAACTATACTAAATTATTATCAATATCTCTGATTGAGAACCGCGTGACGCGTTGAAACCACCAGATTTTAAGTTCGCTATTTCTTCAATTCGCCATACAACTTATCAAAATTCATCCAGTAGAATAGTGTATCTTTTTATAATTATTTTACATAGAAGACAAATTCAATTACCTTTTACCATTAAGCATTCTCTTGTAATTGGCTTTATTAAGGTCTGAATGAGCCATGGACAAAAAACGAAGACTTCTTGCTTGCGGACTTGTGGTTCCGCATCACGGTCGAGAAGTCTTCATTTTTTTTTTTATTAACCAACATTACACGGAGTCTTTTAGATATTTTCTAACCGTCTAGTAGTAGTGGTCTTACATCCAGTAAAAGATAATTATATTGCGGAGGAAACCTATATACATTTCCTCTCTAAACCTCTAAATTTATGGCTTTTTGGACGTGTTATCGTAACTGACGTTATTCATAAATAAATATGGGAGATATAGGTCCCTATGTTTTAATGATGAATATTTCAAACAGGAAAAACACAAAGTGAAGTCTTTTACATTACATTCCTGTATGTGGGCACTTCAAACAATCTGTGGATGCTTTAAATAGCAGTTTTCCGTGTGAGTTCACCATTAACTGAAATAATCGCGACGCACACACAAACATACGGCTTATTTATTATAATAATAGCTTTCAACTCATGTTTATACAGGAGAAACGTGGATCTGAAAATACATGTTATCTTTACATTGAAAATACTTGGAATTTTCCATCGAAATGCTCGAGCGATCGCCTTTCAAAAGACTCAAGCTCGAATTTCTCTTTATCTCTTTCTATCTCACAGCTACCTGAATCTGACCACCACCGCTAACAGCTTCACTCAGTACAGTCAGCTGTACTGAGTGCTGTTAGCGGTGGTACAGTCAAGAGATGTCTTTCACTCTAACCTTTGCGTGTTTCCCATACATTCGGCTGTGAGGATGCAAATCCCTAAGTTAGGTATATATTTGCCACAAGCTTTTATTGTCGTTAAAGAGATCTTGTTGCATACGACGCGTCACAAAAAATTAAGGTAAGTCAGTAAGCCGTAGAGGTGTTCCCTCGACGGTAGACAGCCGGTTTTGGGTGCAACATAAAGTCATCGTCATGCTTATCTTAATAATGCATTGTATTCAAAATTGAAGCGACTTAGAAATTTTCTAGATTGCAGGGCATTCGGAAATAGGTTAAAATAGCACAGGTACAGGAGAAACTAACTAATAAAAACTTGTAATAAACTCAAAGATGATAATATGATAAAGTTTAATTAGTGGATTTATATTTATAGGTAATTCAAAAGAAGCTCTTACGGTTGCATTCTTGTCTCCTTTTTCTGACTCGCTCTCAGAACTAATAACAAGACGAAGGGTGTTACATTTTACCGGCGACTGGAGACTGGATATTCTGGATAGTGACATATGTTAACTGGACAATACCCGCATTCAGCTTGCCACAGAACAAACAAACATCAAATCGTGTCTGTTAGTAACATTAAATGGGCAATGCCTGATTTAATGAATATTATTTTATTTATTTTATTATTTAAGATAGTAAAATAACAAATTGATCCTAAAATGGGGTCGAACCTATATCACGTCAACTCAACACTAGTTGTCAAACGTCTCTGCTTGTCACGACTAGTCGATGAGGGCCCCAGTCCAAGGATTTACCTTGACTCAGTCAATCTTTCGGACACAATGCCCACAGTGACTAACAGTAATTATAGTTGTTACAAAATTTACGCACGTTTTGTGGTGCAAATTTTAAGAGGCTGAGAATGTATATCGGACTTTTATTTGTATTGTATTTTTTATACTCTTTATGGCACAAAGAAAATATACAATGAAAGCAGTAATTAAAGAAGAGACGTGTACAAATGCGGACTTATGTCTGAAAGGGAATTGTCATAGCATAATGTTATGACTATTAATTATTATCTCTGCCGCTAATGATTGTGCCTTGCGCCGCGTCCCTACTATAACAACGTGGGTTTCTTTACATAACTTATGAAGTGGGAGCCGTGATCGATTTCCCAAACGGCCTGTGTAGGATTAGCAGCAACTAATGAATTAAATAATACATCTTGTTTTTACGTAACGCTGTCGGCGTCTAATTAGGAAGTTGTTTCTTGGACTCCGTTGTTTAGATGTTACTTTACTACTTACTTAAAATATCGTTACTGCTTAGGATTCTGTACTAAAAATTATACTATTTAATTAGTTACTGTAAACTAGCATTTTCATACTTAGGTGAGTTGCACCAGTCAACTTTGACGCTGACTTGAACGTGCGCGCAAACACGCAAAGTACGCCTTTTTGTCTAAATCAGGGACGTGGAGGTGAAAGTTCACGTCAAAGTTGATTAGAGCAAAGAGTCGAATTGTGAAAAATATTTTGGCTGCCCTATACAACACGACAATCTAATTAAAAACAAAATTGAAGCGAAAAGGGGAAAAGCAAAGCCAAGACTTGTATCGACCAGACCTAATAGAGAGCAATAGTGCTGTCAAAATGATGGCTGAAGAAGATAGAACGGATACATGAAAAAACCTTATATTATAATTTTTAGATTTTCTCCGAGATAAGCAATAATAAAAAAAAAACTATATCTTCAGGTTTAAACATTTATTCAGAAATTAGACCTTCACAGAAATTTCCACGTCAATTTGTAATTTACTATTATTTTAAGCGTCCGCGGTAATATAAACTTTACAACGAATTTGGAGAAATAAATATAAAAAAAAAACTAAACACAAATCGTTTTTAACCGCATGATTACGATGGTAAATAGTATAGTAATACATTTGAAGGTCAACAACGAAGCAACATTGCGTAGGAGTCAACAACTTTTGAACAATGAAGCTTTCAGAGCTCCAGTGTCAAGCGATGATTGACGTTATCAAGTTAATCAAATTGAGGTTATTTCGGTAATACGGTTGGTTCAAAACTTTTATTGTACCACAAAGTTAAGTTGGTTTTAGTTGGCGCCTAAGAACGACGAGGGCCGACTTAATAATGGGATTAGGCAAGGGAGAAAGACTAAGTGAATGAGTGAAATTTGTTAGACAAATTATAAAACCCCCGAATTTCAAAGTTCATTTTGCTAAAACTTCTGAACAGTTGAAGCTATTCTGATCAAACATTTCTAAGGACCACCGCATAAAAATTAGCTATCAAATAAACAACACCGCATCCAAATCGGTTCACCCGATGATGAGCTACGGTGGCACGTACACAGACAGACACACTTAGCGGTCCCCTTTGCGTCATGGGTTAAAAATGTTAATAGTTTTGATGAAATTTCACGTAGGACAGTGGACCCTGGGCGGCGTAAGATTGATCGGTTAAACCTAAACTGTGTGAAATTTGTGATCTGATTTAAGAAATTTTTCTATTTGTTGATGGAACGTGAACAGAACTAAATTAGTAGTATAGGCGTCACACACAATAACCTAAGCGAGCTATATTCAATGCCTCCTTGTGCTTATGTAGCTTCTTGGAGACCTGCCAATTAGCCACACAATTACCAGTGGCCTAGTACGTAACATTAATTAAACTATTAAGATAAATGTTATTTATTTTATGAGACTGTCTTACAAAAGCTCCTAAAATGAATAAAGACAAAAAAATAATAATAATCGGTTACTTACGACGTGAAAGTGTAACAAAAAGAACAACATATTTCCCCCACATACTCAATATTGTTATAAGAATTTTGTGCGCCCTTTCAGTACATATGTCAAGCCACCCCTTCGATTTTTCACAGTGATGATTGTCATAAACCAGGGATTTTCAATCAGAGGACTCAATACTAATAAAATATTGAACGTATTGTCGCGCATATGGTGTCGAAGTGGTGTCGGAGTGTGCGGACGTTTATATGCGACGGGACGGGATGAATAGATAGCGTGAATCAAGTAAAAAACACACTTAGCCAATTATTTGTTAGCCTTTGAGAGTAAGGTGATCTGCTGCTTAATCAATTATCGCAATTAGATCTTGTAATTTAAATACGCGCGTAATTATTACTGTTACATTTATCTTACGTGTCACCAATATTATAAATGTCAAATGGGTCTAAAAATATGTTAAATACGTTTATCCACGACTAAAGAACTTGGTTTACTGGAGTCCTTTGCCCAGCAGTGGGACACATAATACAGGCTACAAAAAAAAAGAACTGGATCGACTATATTACAAAAGATGATGTTGAGATGTATTCGTGAATTGGTGCAAGAAAGTATCAAACAATGTCGTCACGTGTAAAGTGGCTTAAAATCAATGAGATGCTTGCATACAGGCGACGCCGACCCGACGGCAGGTGTCCCAAAATGCTTCCTGTTCGCCCACTTACATCTAAAGTTAAGGGCAAGATCTCTCAAAATCAAAAACTCTTTTTAAATTGACCTTCAGAATTGAAATTTCTACGTCAATTTTCATTAATCATTATCGTTACATATTATAAAACAAATTCGTCTGCCGCGTCTTTCTGTTCGCGATAAACTTGAAAACTATTGCACAGATTTTTATGCGGATTTAACCAATAGATAGTGTGGTTCCTGAGAAAGGTTTAGGTGCATAATTTATTGTTTTTACCCGAGCGAATCCGGGCCGGGCCGCTAGTAATCTATAAAGCTCCAAACTACTTGCATTACGGAACGATGACTGCCTTGCGATTCTGTAAGACTCTGTGTAAAATTTAGCTTTGAATCCCTACGGATATGCTTATAATTGGTATTCTGTAAAACTCGATTGAGCACTAGCGCTCTGTACTTACGGGTGTCTCAGCTAGTTAAACTAAACTCACCCCGGAATATAAAAAATAAGTATAAGATGACGTAAACATTGAAATTATCTTTTTATTTATCAGTTTTATTATTTATCAGTCGCCTGATACAAACTTGGATTAAACACAATATAATGATATAGAATTGATTGCTCAATTACTTAATGAAGATAGATTCAAAAAGTTACCCTTAAGACTGTTTGTTTTGACGAGACGGAATCATCTGATGATGTACCTGAAATCAATAAAAAATAAACATAAGGATAAATACAATACATAGTGAGTTGGTCACCTTTAGTGTAATTAATAATAAGATTAACTCTTAACATAACACAAAATTACAAATATCATCTACACATTACATAGTGCTGTGTATTTTTATAATTAAATGTTTTTTTTTTCATTTAGGAATAATTTATAAGGGTAAGATAATAAAGGATAATAATTGATCTCTAAATATATTTTTTTTTAAATCATGTAGTTTTGTTTAATCACCTAATAAGGTTTAAAACATTTTCTAAATCTAAAATGCGCGTAACAAAAATTTCTCAAGAGCTTCCCCTTAAATCCAAACGCACTGAATATCTCGGCAGTAATGGAATAAGGAAGACTTGCTGTAATAGACAAGAGGATGGGATTCTGCTCGAAAAGCCCTTATTGTTACCGGTACCTCATTTCAAAAGGTTATACAGCTTTCTAAAGCTCTCTAAATAGGCCTCAGCATAGTTCGTGTCGAGGATTAAGCTTTTCAAGAAGGCTTAAAAGCTTTTTCCTCTTGAAAATGTCTTGGGATTGATAATATTTGCCTTCATTATAATGCTTGATTTTGAGAAACGAATAAGTAGTTATCTGAACGAATATTATTATTTAAAAGCATTCCCAAAGTAGATTAGCAGAATATTTAAAATTTAAAGGTTATATATTATATGCCTATAATTTTAAACAACCTATATGTAATAAATAAATAAATAAATAAATATATTAGGACAAACCACACAGATTGAGCTAGCCCCAAAGTAAGTTCGAAACTTGTGTTATGGGATGCTAACTCAACGGTACTATATTTTATAACGAATACATATATAGATAAACATCCAAGACCCGGGCCAATCAGAAAAAGATCGTTTTCCATCATGACCCGACCGGGTATCGAACCCGGGACCTCTCGGTTCAGTGGCAAGAACTTTACCACTGCGCCACCGAGGTCGTCATGTAATGTTAACAAAAATAAAATTTTTTGTCACAATATTTTTTTTGTCGCCAGAGAGAAATCAAGTTTCATTCAACCGTTGAATAGTTATTACGTCAGCACGTCAAGGCACTATTTGGTCATGCATATGATATGCGTGTTGTCTATATAAGTATAAAACATACATACAATATTTCACAGGTAGTTCTATAAATACTCTCCGTCTCATCTTAGCGTATTCTCGGTTGCATCCGCCACCGCAAAGCGTCGGAGCCCAGTGTCAGCTGTATTTCACCTTCACCTTGCACGATTTCGGCATCTTTAGTAGTTAGACCATTGGCGCGCAAATCGTCCTTGATGACTAGAAGCCAGCAACCTTGATTTCACTCCTTGTTCATGTTACATACATATATTACAAGAAACAAAAGATTCCGTATTGATATTGCTACTTTGACACTTATGTCCATATAATCTTAACTAATACGATAAATGCGAAAGTATGTTTGTCTGTTACATAGGGTGCATTTCATCACAGAAAAATAACTGCTCCCATGATATTACGCGGGCGAAGCCCAGAAGCGGGGTCAGCTACACAGAAGACTCAAATTTTCAAATTCAAATTCAAAATTCTTTATTCAATTTAGGATGATATACATCACTTATTGACGTCAAAAAAATTACTTAAACTAAGTCTACTGCCGGCTTCCAAAGCGCAGGTGAAGAAGAAGCGGCGCAACAAACTTCACCGCAGTCTTTTCTCCAAGGACGTCAATTAACAAATATAGGTCTTGTACATATATTAAAAATTAGGAGGACGAATTTACATCATTATTAAAAATGTCAAAATTTGAATAAATAAATAAAATAAAAGTTGTATTTCCAATAAAATTATTGAAAATTGTCACACAAAATATATATATAAATAAAAAGCTAAATGTACAAAACGTACGTAATAATGTCATAAATCAATTACATATGTTATGAGGATACTGCACCATGCTTGGGCCAAACATTATTGTTGTTCACATAATCATCAGACTTCTGCCGTCATACGGAGTAAGGACGCATCTGACGTTTTTATCGAAAATGAGTTTCATACTGATTCGGAATCAGGAGAATAAGACGCATCTGCTAGTATTTTTAAAGTTTTCTAAAACAAACGCAACCTATAAAATCTAACTGCAAAATAGGACGTATCTGCAATATTTCACTAATAATACTAATTTGGATGGACCTTTCTGTTCTATAATAAATTGAAAAGACATATTTAAATAGAAATGTCTTTTTTTAACACAGTTTTTGTAATGTGTCATATAATGAAAAGGCATTTCTATATTGTAATAAAAAGAAAAGTCGGATTGGCGAAGATGTGCCTCTTTATGTTAGCATTGTTCACTTACGTATACCAGGCGTAAAACTACCTAGACGCAAGTGGCAGTAGCGTCCTTTTTTCGTAGTATCCTTTGATGTGCGGGGACTGCGGGGTAAAGGAGGAGTTCGTGGCACGTTGTCCGCACAATCAGTTGCGCCTAGGCAGCCGAGGCGAAAGCCGACGTCTATGCGACGCTCGTCTCCGTGTTTTTTACGGAAATATGGTAAGTATATGCACGATATTTTCATGTGTCAATTTATAAAATTTATGACATTGCAAACGAACTTGCCTATCCAACATTAAGCTAAAACTGTAATAATTGCTATAAAACAAATCGCCTCGGCACGCCACGGGTTTAGATGGATGGTATGTCTGAATGTGGTGGTGGTGATGGTGATATGTATGAATATTTACGCATAAGTAATCCCACTATAGGTTATATTTATTCATAAATATGAAAGTTTGGATTTGAGTGTGTCAGGATACTCAATTACGTATTTCCGTCCAGGATTTTGATGAAATTAGGTACATGTAGAAATTTTTACTTTATATTTATTTTATTATTATACATAAGTATACGCATCCTGGCTTTGGCTGGTTCCCAGTGAAAAAATTAGGTTTTGGTTATAATTGTTACAGTCTAATCAAGCGAGATCTTCGAGGTGCTCAAAAATAATTTCGTTAGTACAACCAACTAGTTCCAGTGAAACTAATTACTTCAATAACGAAATTTTGAATAACGATGCTGTGGATAACCAAATGTTGAATAATGATACTTTTGAGATTTTGAATAGCCAGATTTTGAATAATGAGATTTTGAATGACGAGATTTTAAAATAAAAATTGATTTAATTGGATTTTGATTCAGACGATTCAATTTTTTATAAAGATTTTATACCTTCAAGTTTAGAACTGCAAAAAAGTTCCGAAGATTCAGACTGCTCAATGGACATCATTCCTAACTCTCAGCCGATTAATATTATCATTCCGGAGTCACCCGAAGAGTCTCATCAAGATTGTTCGGAAAATCTAACGAAGAAAGGGCAAGTTAGGAAACGTAAAAAGTATGACAAGACACCAGCTCAGAGGAAACAAATGAAAAAAAATGCAAATATGGAAAATAAGTATCAGTTAAAACCTGGATGTAATATGATTACTAAGTCAAGATTAATAGGGATTAAGCAGCCATGAAAACATTTATTTAATTAGAAAGAAGAAGTAATAGAATAAGTTTTTTATGTAGTTGATTTGATTTCAATTGGAGTGATCTCAAACAATTCTTTTGGAATGTTCACTAAATCCCAAGCATAATTTCATAGAATTTCAAGAAGTGGGCCCTCAGGAACATATGTATACTAATACTCTGAATTTATTGAGCTACCAAAGCTGTGATTGTCGTTTTAGTACTGTAAATTTTTAAAATTTGCAAACTTTCAGTATAAGTATAATTTCTTATTAGACTTTTGTGATGTTTAATTATTATGTCAAAATAAAAGAAATTATTTCGTAACGTGTTTTTTTTCATTTTGTTTTAAACTCCAATTCATAGATGAAAAACGAAAAATTTTATTATATAATATAATACATTTTTTAATAATAGTAATAATAACTTGAACAGCAGCTAATGGCTAAAAATGTGTTTGTTAAATAGTAAATTACAACCAATTTTTACATTCTTACTAAGTAGTAAAGACGGCTCTTAAAGTTTCTGAGTTGAAAAGACACATATAGCCATATACGTCTTTTCAATACAGTATTCAAGATTTTTCTATATTTTTTTTACTAAGAAGAAAAATAAAATTTTAATTATTAACGATATTAAATAAAAAATAAATATAATAAATACGTATACCCATAGATCTCACTTATTTACACATTTTACAACCGTAAAAGTATATAATATCTTAACCTCTTTCGCGCAGCAAACTTTTTAAATTGAAAATCACAAACTATTTTTTTTCTCCGTTTTCAAGTTAGTGCAGAAACGTCATTTCTCCGTATGACGGCAGACTTGTAATATGCCTTTTTACAAAGTACTTATTTTATATAATTTCTAAATTTTTGCAAATCAAGAATCCATTTAGGCAATTTGTTATAAAAACGGATACAGTTCCCAACAAAAGACGTTCTAACTTTGGCCAACGCCCGGGGACAGACAATTTATCTTTATTACGTAAGACTCTATCAGTGTAATCACCAACTTTTTTAAATAATTCTAAATTTTTCCGGACATGCATAATGTTGTCAAATATGTATTGAGAGGGTAAAGTTAATATATTAATATTTTTTTAAAAATCTCTAAGGGAATCCCTTCTCCTCAAACCATATATAGCACGACTATGTAAGTACCAGCTTTTACCCGCGTAAAAGCTGGTACCTTATATAGTCTTCTGTGTAGCTGACCCCTTGTCCAAGACAATGAGCTGTTAGTAAATCACGGGGCAAACCTACTCTCTGAACTAAAACGCTTCGCTGATCAATTACACGCTCGTTGCCTACTCATTGCGATGTTGTTATAGAGATGGGAGATGTTTTATCGATAATTATTAAATACAAATTCAATAAAATTAATTTCGGCTTATAACTTTCGATTTAATAAAAAAAAATATTAGAAAATTGTATTTAAAAATGAGCCGTAATTATTTTTGTGGGATTGATGTTCGTTCAAAGTGATATAAATTCAAATGATAATTAATTTGTCTTAATATACTTATTAACGTGATTTGATAATTACAGACTAAACATATTCGTCAAATTTCGATGATAAATTAATTTGTGATATCAAGAATATTGTGGTTATTATTTACATTAGGATTACAATATCGAGTGGTAAATTCAGTATGTTTCTACAAATTAACTAGGACCACAGTGGAACACCTATTCCACTTATTAACATCATAGTATACATTATACACTAGCTGCATCCCTGGGATTTGCTCCCGTGGGAATTTTGGGATAAAAAGTACCCTATATGGTATTCCAGATTATATTCTACTGGTATACCAAATTTCATAACAATCCGTCCAGTAGGTTTTGCGTGAAAGAGTAACAAATGCGTATGTATACACACATCCATCGCACATAATATAATATTAGTAGGATATATGGTTTACGTAAGTGCATAATATTTGAAATAATATTTTTTGTTTATAAACCGTAATACTGAACCATTATTTTTTTAATTAATGATTTTTTTAGATGTTGTATGAGGTGACTAACACAAATATCACAAGCAATCTAATGATTGCTTGTGATATTATTATATCTAAAAGTAGAACACTGCAAAAATTTTATCGATATTTGAGACAATTGCCATCACTATCCGCGTCTAATTCATCGATACGATTCTGTATCGATTTAATGTGATTACGTAGTATTTAGAGTAGCTACAGGAACTACAATTTAATTTGTAATAAGGAATTTGATACGGTTTATAGGAAATGGCTTAATAGGGTCGGGGACTTCAGTCGTTTAGGTCATTACTCGGTTGGGACTAAACTATCGATTAAAGTTTAGTCGATTGCGCTGGCTATTTTTTTTGTCAAAACTAAATAGTTTGAATAAGAAATGTTTCATTTTTAAACTAAACGCTGTAAAAAAATATGATATACAATCAGGCATAGTATCACAAGTAAAATAAAAAATATCAAATTTAACGTCACACGTATTTTTTTGTAGATTGTCTTATAGCAATAAAACGATTGTTAGCCCCGTGGTCTGGAACAAAAAAATCCAAAATACATTGACCCATTCAGATTGCTGCAACCTCTGTGGCCCTAAGGATAGAGATATTAGTTACAGAACGTTTTCATCGCGGTCGCTTTAATGTACATACAGGAAGCGAGTGAGATTTGTCAGGACCGTGGCAAGTGAAAATCCCTAATATACATGTGTGAACTAGGTCACGATTTCAATCACGGCGAGCTTTGAACGACTCGCAGTCCCAAACGACTGCAACCTAGTCGATCATGTGGGTAATTATATAGGATGTCGTTCCAGTAAGCGTGGTTAATATAATGATTGTCTGGGAAGTTATGATTCGTACTTCCTAAGGGATTAACGTGTAGTTTGACTCGAATACGATTGAGGTACTAAGGGCCTTGCCTGTTTTCGTGAATGGTTATATTCTCTACACAGATGTTGTATGAGGCGACTAACACATTATCTTATAAGATGATAGGTAACAATAACATTCTTAAAGAGGGTTAACGTCATGTTGTAAAATCACATATATAGATAAACATTTAAGACCCAGGTCAATCTGAAAAAGTTAATTTTCCATATTGACCTGACCAGGGATCGTACCTGGGACATCCAGTGCAGCAGTCCGGCATGATGACCACTAGGTCTATGGGTCAATTATAAACAGATGGCACATAGTGCCTTGCGTGTTCAATATAACAACGGGCTGAGGGCGCTGTTGAGGTTACCGCATCGGGAATAACTGCAGAGGCGCGAGGTGGATACCTTCCAAGCCATAGTGCGGGAGAGGGCAGCCTCTCTGATGCGGAGAGTGGATGCTAGCCCCAGCAGCCTTCTCTCTGTTATTGCTGGCAGGATGGATGGGCCCATACTCAAATACTGGACCCAGATTCATTTAGATAATTTACTAACATAGTCTTAAGAACATTGTTACCAACATTCGCTATGGATAATGTCAGAAATAAAGAAATTATTATTAATATTATATGACGCCAGTGCGGTCGTTTTTAATACTAATATGAATTCACTGTTGATAATTATAAAAGTTTAACGAATAAATGTTGTCATCGACACTTTTGCGTCATGATTCGTGATTCTATGTTTTTCTTGTTAGCAAGTAAATATATCCAGTTGAGAGTAATGCCAGGGAGAAGCCGGTTGGCAGTGAGAAATGTTTGAGCTCGCAACTCGACAGTTCAGACTGTACATTTGTTTGCTAGACTACACAGTCAACTAATCTACCAGCTTTTATCCTTATATTTGAGTCAGTTTACGTAACTATTCACTACATAGTATAGCAGCTCTCATTTTCAGAAAGTTATATCTAAACCCGTATATGCTTTTATCAAATACGTTACAGTATTAATCAAATACGATAAATACTGTAACGTAAATATTTTATCAAATACGATATATACAAAAGAAGATACTGAATGCCTGACAGAGTCTGTCAGGAGTCTGCGCTGTGTCTAGAAAAGTCAAATTTATAACGTAGGTTCCATAAGTGGTCTAGGGATGCACTAAGAAAGGATTTTTCAAAATTCATCCTCTAAGGGGGTAAAAAGGGGGTTCAAAATTTGTATGGGGAAATCAGATTAGTTAAAGTCAAGAGTCTAAATATTTCACTAAAATCACGCGAGCGAAAGCCGCGGGCAAAATCTAGTACCTTCATAAATTTTATTTTATCTGCCCGACGTCAACCTTCTTTGGGAATGCTGTTGTTGCCAAGACTGTATCCGTTAGAAGTGTTTTTTTACGATGACCCCGGGCTTCGCGGCTTCACAACCCCGAACGCAACTGGGAACATGCAGAGATGAGAGATAGCTCGGTAAAACATAGCCAAATAAATAAAAAACTGCGTTAGATGTATAAGATCTTATAATATTTCAAAGCATTTGTAATTAGTGTACTTTTCTTGGTATTAGTTAAACAATGGGATAGGAAGTAAAATAAAATAAAAAAGTTTTATTCGTTTTTTTATATTAGAAGAGCTGCGCTCCGGGGCTTCGCTCCCGCGAAAATTTCGGGATGAAAAGTACCCTATGAGTGATTCCAGGTTATATTCTACCCGTGTATCAAATTACAACATAATACATTATATACATTAAAACAATCGGTTCAGTACATTTTGCGTGAAAGAGTAACAAACGTACAGATATACATACACAAACTTTCGCATTTATAATATTAGTAATACTGAATTAAATCAATCCAGGCTGAGCATCATCGGACATTACTCTCCTGTCTTTATTGTAACGTTGACAGAAGGTTTTGGCATCCAATATCTTAGAAAGCAGTTTAAGTGATGAGAAATTAATTAAACAATTATTTGAAAAAAGAAATCGCTCTTTCGAAGTTATTTCTTAATACCTATTTCTCGTTAAGCGATCAGATTTCATGAGGATTAATTCGTTAGCTATTTTGAAAAATTCATTTTTGTTTGATACACAAGAGTATTTTGAAGAAAAACAAAATTATAATAAATTTTAATTTATTCAAGTGATATTTTTTTATTAATACTAAACAATGTTAATGTTCACACACATACTGTTAATTTGAAGACAATATAATATTATCTTCATTCTGTTTCCCTGATCGCTTCCGCTCCCGCTACCGCTCCCGCTACCGTCTACAATTCACATCCACGTAAGACTAATGCCTGTCACTTAGCAAGAAGAATCGCTTTATATAAATTTCTGCGTACAATTAATTCCTCTTACACCGAGCAGTATCGGGTGACTTAATTAACCCCTACTTTGAAGTGGGTACCAGGAAGTATTTCCAATACACAATTTGTTAACTCGAAATATCTGGGGTTTCAAAGTTCTTTTGCATTTCATTAAAAAATATTGATATTTAAAATGCATTTATTTGGGTATTTGTGAAATATAACAGCATATTGTATGTTTGAGGCGGGTAATCTCCGAAACTACCGAACCGATTTCAAAAATTCTTTCGCCATTAGAAAGGTACATTATCCAATATTGCTATAGGCTATATTTTATCTCAAAATTCCCACGAGAGCGAAGCCCCGGGCAACATCTATTATAACAATATTTTCATGAAACAACATTTTTTCTTGTATAATGTTGCTTTTTTTTTGTTGATTTTCAAAAACTATCACTTGTTTCCGGTGAAGGAAAACATAGTGAGGAATTTGCTCTTTGGTAGAAAGTTTAAGTTCACCTGCCACTAGACGTGGTAGGTGGTCGTAAAAGTCATGTCAGATGCCTTTAAGCGACTCGAACAAAATCTGACAATAGTGTTGCATGCAATTCATTGTGCATTTGCACATTTTGCACCGGTTCAGATTTTGACGTCTACCTGAGACGTCAAAATCTACGATTTTTATCAGCTGCTATGAGTACACAAGAACCAGGACCATATATTGATATATCATCAGACGCATAAACGAAATCATAATAAACTGAATCCTTTCATTTCCTCACTAACAATTTACATCAATGAGTAATAAATTCCCCGTCACAACCTCTTGGCGACCATAAAATCGCAGTGTTTTGACTCAACAGTCTACGTCTTCAATAAAAATGTCATTTTTCAATGCGTCTATTGTGTAATTTAGCCTATAACCCATTGAGGAGCCCACCCGATGGGCTGAATATAGCTCAATATCATTGTGATTAAATTTATGACAAACTTCATTTGAATGCACATTTGTTTAAGTAAGTTTGAGAGGTGTTGTAAATTTATGAATTTGGAATATTGGAGATGAAAATTATGTTGCTCTTTATAGTAAATAGTAACGGCCCGCGACTTCGCCCACGTTTTTATTTTACGCGATAATAGTGACTACTCAAGTCTTTTCCATATCAAGCGATTGAAGGGTTTTTTATATTATTCGTTGTATCATGAGGAAATCTGCAAACCTTGTCGTTTAATGTATAAAGTCGGTAGGTAGTCGTAAACGCCATGTCAGATGCCTTGAAGAGACTTGAGAGAGAGAGAGAGGGAGAATAAAATATGTTGAATAAAATCTGAAACCAGTGTTAGTACACTTGACAGAAGACGACTCTAGAAGCAAGTCTCGTCACCGTTGTTTCGGAACTACATCGCCCGCAATATTGCATATAGATTAAAAAATTCTATACTCAAGTCTCGTACTGGCAGTCTGCTTCGCGGCCATATTGGATTAGACACAAGAAATTCTAGCTTAGCGCCAAAAAATTAAGATAAAATCGAAGCTTGCACATCGTTTTAGAAAGTTCAATGGTTTTTGCTAGCTTGTTTTCTTAATATTAATGTTTTTTGAAACTCAAACGTTAGCAAAACTTTAACCTGAAGATTGACTTATTAAGAATGCCTTAAGGTATTTATTTAGTTGTTTATATGAAATCGCTAACTACTGTGATTCACGACACTTATTTAAAAAAGAAACATATTACGCTGGCACTGACAGCAATGTTTCAAAATAAATTGATTGATATATGACACTGGTTTCCAAATGAAAATTTGGCTTTAGTGATTGATATCGCTCTGTCCATGTGAATTCTGTCTGATATCAAAAACAGTTTCGCTCTCAACCCATATATATATATAAATAGTTTACCTAGAGGTATATTAGGTCTGTCACTACCCTAAGAGTACAAAATGGAAAGTCATAACTTCTCTTTACGCGGTCGTAGGTGGACAGACGAGCCACTTCGGCTACATTCAATATATTTCTGTCCTGTTCTAATGGACTCTACGTTTAGTCATTGTCTTATGTCATAAATCTATCTTTGTCGTGGATCTTTAAAACATTGTTGAAAAGGCTCGTATAGTTTGAATTAGATTAACTAATATGATAATAATTATAGTAATAATCAAATCCGACACAACGACTGAGGAAGAAACCGGTAAAGCGCTGAGATGATAGAGAAACATATATTGATATATTCGCCATAGAATAAATATTTAGCCCTTGCTCAAATAGTGTTGTAAATTTGAAAATATAGTTTTAGAAATATAGATACTTGAGCTCATCCACTTCTGTATACACTAAGCCACATCTCAGCATCCTGACCTCGACAGTGTGGCATTCCATTAGTACGATCTAGTGTTTCAGGCAGGAATTAGACACCGCACCTAAGCAGGAGTTATGTCCAATTTGGAGATTAACTGGATTGATAGCAACGTATTTGCAGTCGACAACATACGGTAGTGTTGCATACGGCATAGTCTATGCCTCAAGGAACATTTCAGATATCATTCAGAGTTATAAACCAAAGCCGTCTGCTGTGTCTGTCTGTTCGCGATAAACTCAGAAACTATTGCGCGGATTTGCATGCGGTTTTCATTAATACATAGTGTGATTCTTGAGGAAGGTTTAGGTGTATAATTTATTATGGTTTCATCCGAGCGACGCCGGGACAGGCCGCTAGTTATATATTTATAATGGAAAACGAAATACTTTTAACAAAACATAGAGCCAAATCCCCGTATTGTGTAGATAATCATCAAACAAAAGTTAAATATTCCCTCCGCATGGATTGAAAAGAAAACTAACAGCAAACACACTCCCATCTTCGATTCGCCAACAACCTTTGCCCAAACAAAATATCAAGGTTTACGTACAGAAATATGGAAATAAATCCATGTTTCACGAGTGTTTACACGAAGAAAATCGTTTCGTCCCAAGACGTCCCATTTTCAGACGTCCCAGGGGTGGATTTGCAAAAAAGCATTCAATAAACTGACATGAGATTTGAAACCGTATCTTATTTGGGCATCAAAAAGCAGACGGGCTATTCAAAAACTGAGTGACGCAAACATGCCGTACTCTGAGTTCGCGAAAGTATTACAACGATATTATGACAAAATGAGATGAGAAATACAAAATATTTTAACGCTTACAATCTTAATCCGGTAAGTCAAAAATGTGAATGTTTTCTTTTACGAAGAATCTGTTGGAGATTTATATAAATTTTAGTTTAGTAGGTAATATACATATATGATTTAATATATCTATATTGTGGATAGTAGGCATTTTATAAGCTAAATCCTGTTTTCAAATTCCAATATAACTTCGAAGTCTATCTTAGTATCACTAAGGAATTAGAATGGCACAGGACCTAATAAAAGTTAGTTAATTTATTCCGCAGATCCTCCTTGCATTTAAGACTGAATGTACGACCTTCATAGGCATGTCAAGTCATGTTATGTTCAGCTTAGTGTTAGCGAACTATCGATAGTTTTACAATAAATAGTTTCAATAGATAAATACCATAATATCGATGACCTATCGATAGTATCGACACTATCGAAAGTATTAATTTGCAGTATTAAATTTATTTTTACATCATCATGATGATGATATTATATCGATAGTATCGATAGTTTTCTCGTCATAATAATTCGATACTACCGATAGAATCGATACTATTTCTTTTGCTCAAACTATCAATAGTGAATCGAAACGCAATCGATAGTTGACTATCGAACGGCAATACTAGTCAAACTATCTACCGCATTGTCTGCTTAAACATGGCTTTATGAATTTTGATCGAGAATTCAGTGATTTCCGGTAGTAAGTGTCAATTTCCCCGTCGCACAGGTGCAGTCGGCTCGGTAAACACGTGTCGGGACATGTTTGGATCCACACCGTTGTCTGCTTAAATAACAAGCGTCGCGGACAGCGTTTCACCTTACACTTTTACTGGATAAAAGAGTGGAAAATATTTATCTTTAGTTCATTAAAATCTCGTGTAATTTTTGACGTTTTACGCAAAACTTTGAATAAAAATCGTAAAGAAAATGATAATATATATCTTACTAATATTATTAATGTTAATGTGTGTGTGTTTTTTTCTTATTCCACGACAAACAAAGCATTTAGATCATAGATTTATAAAAAATACTGCAGTACTTAATGCATTGGATTAAGGCGATATTTGATGTGGATTTAGTGGGAGAGTAATATAGGCTATCTATTTTTTGTTGGTCGTGTTTTCACTATTACTTAGTTAGTAGACCTATTTGGTCTACTAACTAATTATTACTAGTTAATTACTATTTTTTATTTACAAAAGCTTTATTTGATATCCTAAACAATACATACTTAAAGATTTATAGATGCTATCAAATTACAAAATAAGTTAACTAAATACTATAATAAATCGAATAAATATGCTTTTTACAAGTCATAGATATCAACACATATTACATTGAACTTTATCCTGTGACGTCGGTTAAAAAACAGTTCCGCTACCCGAATTTGCGGACAAAGTTTAGATGTGTAAGTAGATGGATTTGTATTGTAATCCCTTTCGACTGGGAGGCTGTGACCTTTGACCTTTTGAATCATATATGATGTTCTACGGTTATTCGCCCCGCGAAATGTTGGGTCGTTAGGCGATTGATACCGCTAGGATTTGGACCGCGGTCCGAATCGCCCAAGTACTGTATTTAATTGTTTTCTTTCTCCCTTCTCTATTTGGCAAATGGATTTATTGAAACTGCATTTGTTAGATCTGTCTGAGTGTACCAACATCATGTGTGAATTGGAAATAGTCAGATTGTGACAGCGGGGAAAAATATTCACTACAGAGGCTGACAAACTACATTGTCTTGTTTCATAAGAACGCGGTGCCCCTTGATTGGGACCGCGGTCCCAGTTTTTTGCGGTCCTGATCGCCTAACGACTCAAAATTAAATAATTCATGAATTTATATTTACAGCGTTTTGTGGATTAAATTATTGTGGCTTTAAATTCATTTAAATATTGAAATATATAAAAGAACTTCACAAATATTTTGTAAGGTTATTTGGAATTTATTTCTAGCCTTAATTGTTTCCTGTTTTTATCAAAAAATTAAAACCTATTTAATTCTACATACAATTCGAGCTCCTAGGGTTTCGCTCATAAGATATTCTCTAACTGAAGATGCTTTGTGGTTGAGAAATCAATCGGAAATGTGTGTGAGAGAGAAAGATATTCAAATTAAAAATATCCAATCAGCTTTGTTTATCCTTCTTACCGATCTCCATAACACACGTCAGGTTCAACACACAAGATACAAACATCAAAGAACTTGTTGCTGTTACATCAACAATCATTAACGCTTGGTAATATGTCTGTTAATTGTCAGATCACAAATTAACGGCTAACATTAATCTGTCAGATAAGATCTAATTGGAACACTCAACAAGAGTACTTCTTGGGAGAAAAGATTTATTCGTTTTTACCATTTTATTACTTTTGAAGCGGTAATGGTCCAGCAATTAAGATCCTGTGAACCGAAATGTTCCAGGTTCTAATTGGAGAACGTTCTTACTCGTGCTGCCTAAGACAATTTTTATTGCAATCGGAGCAGTATTTGGAGTTATTTATTACAAACACTCTTCATAACACTACAACAATGTATCAAATTTCATCAAAACTTGACTAATTGATTTTGCGTAATTAAACAATGTCTAAATCCTACTATTTTACTAATATTATAAATGCGAAAGTTTGTGAGGATGTGTGTATGTATGTACCTATATTTGTTACTCTTTCACGCAAAATCTACTGGACTGAGTGTTATGAAAATTGGTACACGGGTAGAATATAACCTGGAATAACACACACGGTACTTTTTATCCCGAAATTCCCACGGGAGCAAAGTCCCGGGGCGCAGTTAGTAATAATATAAATTGATTTGTTACTCAAAAATTGAGTCCTAGATTTTTACACGACATTCGGCTACACTTGATCAGCTTTTGCTATGTTAGTGAGATGGAATAACAAATTAAGCTAGTAATGTAAAGTGAAACATCAAAGAAACTTACTAAAAGAGAATCATAGACGGCATCCACTCAGCATCAATTAGGGACGGGGATCCATCCGGAATAAAAACTGCAAAGTACCTTTTTTATGACCTAGTATTAAAATTAACAACTTCGTAAGCTTTATGAATTTTAGATTCAGAAAATAGAACAAACTTTAAGTAATGTAATTTCACTTTTTAAAATCTGGTGATTTTTTGTACTCTGTAAATAATGTATTAATGTAAAAAATCTGCCGACAGTAAATACCTTATCATTGGTAATTTTAACCTAATTTTAGCAATCAAATCTTCAAAGTCATGACATTAAATCAGAAATTAGACCTTTTCAGGCACTTTTTCACGTCATATTATAAACTAGCTCTTGCCCGCAGCTTCGCTCACTTTCCCACGGGAATAGTCTTTTACCCGGAATATAAAATAATATATTATGTCCTTCTCCATACTCCTATCTATATGTACTAATGTTAAAATTCAAAACGATTGGTTGGGTAGATAAAGCGTGAAAAGCTATCAAACTTATTTTCGTTTTCATAATATTAGGTTATGATTAGAATTATATAATATTCACCAAAGCTACAAACTACTAGCTTCTTCTATTTTAAAGTTTACAATTTCTCTCACCATCACCATTCCATAAGAAATTATGTTAAAAGATACAAATTTCACGGACGGCTAACGACGGAACGTAAAACCGGGCATTGTCTAAATCGATTCTAAATCGCCTATACTCGCCAATCACGTTTGCCGTGCCTTGCGGGCTTGCTGGAGAACCAGGAGCTAAGAACCACAATATGATGAAATATATATATATATATATATATCATCTCATGTTAAAATTCTGTTGGTATTTAATTTAAAAAATAAATTTTGGCGAATTTATAAATCAAATTGGTATATTTTATAGGTTAATTTAGTTACATAATTGGAAATAGAATTCTTCAATAAGAGGACAAAATTGCTATTTTAGATAAGCACTGTGCTTTGAAATATTGTATGTATAGTTACATACAATATTTCAAAGCACAGTGATTTGTATTTCTAAAGTTTTCTGTGGTTATCCTAAGATAACCATAATATTAACTTACTCACACTTTCTCTTTTTTTGCAAATCACCCCGTTCACGAGTTGACGCATTAGTTAGCAATGGCGAAGCTCAAACATAATAGAGGGACTTCACGACCTGGCCCACGACGCCACCACCAGATTGACCATTCGAGTGAGCATGACACACTCGATTCCCATGAGTTCATAATAAAAATCTTATTAAATAAGCTCCTTTATCTTTCACTGATATTATCTAACATCTGTTAGGTTCTAAGCTCTCGGTTTACATTATAACGAGGAGCCTCTCCCAGCCGGGCGTCTGATTAGAGACTTGCAAAGATGAAATTCTTTGGACACGAGTCTAAGAACTTTTATACTTTGACAAGCTGTACATAGTTATGAATAAGATTAGGGAAATTATACTAACATAAAAAACTTACTTATTTTACTTATAAAATTAGTATTCGAAGAGGTGTTAACGCAGGACTTTATCATTTACGTAATCTATACTATTATTATAAAGAGGTAAGCGTTTGTGAGTTTGTTTGTTTGTTTGTTTGTTTGAGGCCACTAAACTACCGAACCGATTTCAAAAATTCTTCCACCATTGAAATGGTACATTATTCATTAAAATTTTGACATTTTTAATAATGATGTAAATTCGTCCTCCCAATTTTTAATATATGTATAGGACTTACATTTGTTAATTGACGTCCTTGGAGAAAAGGCTGCGGTCAAGTTTTAGTAATTTTTTTGACGTCAATAAGTGATGTATATCATCCTAAATTGAATAAAGAATCTTGAATTTGAATTGCCATAGGCTATATTTTATCTCAAAATTCCCACGGGAGCGAAGCCCCGGGCAACATCCAGCATGTTATAATTATGCTTGAGTTATTATGTACATAGTAGATGTGCTTTCCTTGACGACATCAGTGGCCACTACTATCTCTCATTCTGTCTCTCTCTCTCTCTCTCTCTCTCTCTCTCTCTCACTCTCTTATATGAGCGTTTTATAGCTATTACAATAAAGATTGTGACGCCACGAAGATCGGAGTCCTCTTTAAAAAAATTGGGATTGGATGTTTTTATGGCCGTCTACCTAACGTAAACCCTCTTTGGAAATAATATTGGTATTCCTCAGTTATCAAGGTTTTTCTATCCTTTAGTTGCATAATACGACACCGAATTGAGGATATAGAATGGTTCTAATGTAAGGCGGGAACCACACACCGCACGCCGAGTGCGGTACCATATCAATGTATAATTCCTTGAAACCCATCGGCGAGTTAGTTCCGCCCCGCGGGTTGATCTGCTTTGCAACGAGCCGGTACTCGTGATTACAGACGTTTGCAGAATCTACTTCTTACTAGTCAAAGAAGACGGTCTTATTAACCTTGATACACACGGTTATCAAGTCTGTCATACGTCAATGACAAAGTGTAATCGATTTTCTTGCAATCGATTACAATGTGGTCATACTACCTCTGTCCACCTTATCGGACAATTTATGATAAGTTTTGTACAGAAATGACATTCTTGACACAGCTTTTATTGTTGTAAACCACGCAGTTGAGGTTTTTTCGTTGAGGAGTTCACTCATCTGGAGCTGTTTGTGACATCATCAGGTCAAGCTTATCGCAATAATGATTGATTTTTCTTCAAACTGTGGATGATATCTGCTTCGAAATTGAGTTACAAGATTCCACCGAACATACATTGCAAGTTAAATAAAAGCATGTAAAACTTGACACCCGTGTGTTGGCACAAAATTTTCGCTCGGTCTCCTTAATTCCCTTGTGAATCTTATAGTGATCTCAGAAATTTACTCTTGCAAGAGTTTGGAATTCCCAGAGCTCTTCTGGTCGCTTAAAAATTTCATTTCGAACGGATAAAAATTCCCCCGGACCGCTATAAAGTATATTAAAGAATCTTTTGTTGCTTGAGGAGAACATTCTCAGCGAATATGATTCTAATAGATTTCCAATGTTTTCTATTGGCTTCGGGAAACGTTGGTTTGTTGATGAAACTTATCGGCAGATTTTCTTGGCTTGGTTTGTTCTTCTGCTTAGAAATCCAGTATACATATTTAGACCACTAGATATCTTTGCTACTTCGAATTGTTTTCTGGAAAGAGTAAACATTCTGAGACTCAAGGTGAATTTTGGTATTACCGGAGCCTTTCGCGTGGCATCTTAAGCTTGCAAGACAGTTAATTACACTTTTTTCCGGGTGTCAGTCGTGGTCCACCTGCTAAGTTCATCTGGACGCTTTTTCACTTTTGTTCACACATAGGTAAATATGGGAACTTTTTTCCCCGTAGGCCCATACTTCATTAAAAACTGTCCGCCATTAAACAAATATTTCCATTGCCATATTATTTATTTTGGCGGGAAACCTCACAGCGTTAAATTAGACTTCAATATTCCCCCCCGGGCCCACGCCACAGCGAATCGTAAAAATAGTACGTTATAATTGAAGTTGGAAAAATAAGGATAGGATTTAATTTCATGGCCGTTGACTTTTTAGATAAGGCTTTATGACTACAACCAGTTTTTACAACAATTTCAGTTTTAGACAAGTTTTTTGTAGTAATCAAAGGCGCTAACAACATCAGCTAGATTGCAGTGGAACCTCGTTCGTTCTGGGGTTTTTTGTTATCAAGACTCATTCGTAAACCAACGTAGAAATTGTCAAAATAACAAATATCGTAGGGTAGGTTGCACCAGTTATCTATGACCTGCGCGCCGCTGGCGTTTAGGACAAAATGGCGTACTTTGCGTTTTTCTGCGCAGTAAAATAAACGTCAAAGTTGACTGGTGAGGAACCACTCGGAGAAACTTTCAATTGGAAATGTTCTTACATCGATTATTCGATTTTTTCTTTCATTTCTAATTATAAAATCTGTATGCATAATTACTTCAATATATTATAAAAATCGTTGTTAATTTCAGCCATTTTCTTCAATATATAATGAATATAGTTTGTTCAGTTTATACGTAGCTTTAGTAAAGGTCTTACCTAACATAACACGTTATATGGCACACTGCGCTTAATATTCATACGAATGTACGAAATTTTTCACAGCTTTAGAACGGAAGGAATTTCTAGTTTCAGACGTTTCCGTGGACGGATTCAGGTTGAATTGTTAAAATGAAGCTATGTTTTCCAAAAATTGGTAACATGTGTGAGAAAAATTAAATTATATTTTACTTTACACTAAAGCTTTCCCGTCGAAGATTTACTATTACTACAAACTTTTGCCAGCAAATTCTTCCTCACAGGGAGATACGGGTTTTCATACACCAATCCCCTATCTACCGTGCTCCCGTGACAATTTGCAAAAATCATCTTTTGTATTTTTACTTTTCCCAAATAGAAACATACCAAATTTGATTATGTATTAAAAATCATCCAAAATTATTTAATAGTTTTCACTCCACATGCTCGTAAAGTTTGACGACATGGTCAGATTTAAATCGCCTAAAATCAAATTTAAAAATGGAAAGTAAAATCTATTACGCATTATTTATTTGCTCAAGAGTGTAAAAAATAATCTCATTTAAAAAGATTAGAGCAAAAAAATAAAATCTTCGTTTAATCATCTTATAAGTGGCCAGTAACTTACTAAGTGAAACTTGTAACTTAATGTGGGCCAAAACAGACTATCTTTTAATTTCGCCCATCCCAAAGCCCATCGATCATAACTCGACATTACACTCTCGGCGTAACTATTCACTACTCATGTCTCAAAACGCTTCGATTTATAAAAAGCAGATTTATATATAGGTATATGTAAGGCAATTTTATTGTCAAGGAGTAGTTTGTAGAAGGATCTATGTAGTAATTCGACATAATATGGACGAGACTACGTGTCACCTCACATCACCTATTAGCAGGTTAACAACTAGCCTTATTCAGTTTATTACCGAATGAAGTTGACCATAATTATGGTCAAATAAATTAAACACGAAAAAATGTTGGACCATGCCATATTTCATAATAAGTCTCATTATATTAGTCTTCTATAATCTATTATATATTTATTCATTGTTCTATAACAACAACCTTTACGCTTGTCTGTATGTTTATATATTTCTTCTATATCTTTTTATTTTAATATTTTATTTTTCTAATTATTTAATATTGTTAACTTTACTGCACCCTCTTAGTTTACTTGTGTCTCTTTCCATCCAAAGGTTGGCCGGAAGAAGTTGCATTAGCGATAAGTCCGCCTTTGCACTCATTATGTTTGAATATCTTGTTGTAACTGTACTCCTTTGTGAATGGTGCAATAAAGAGTTCTATCTATCTATCTATTTTAATAGCAGAGTCGAGAAGTCATGACGTTTCTTTCATTATTATATTTATAGATTTACTAGTTGCACCCCGGTGATTCGCTCCGTTGATTCATACATATACATAACATGGTGATAACAAATATACATACACAAATCCTCATAAACTTTTGCATTTATAACATTAGTAAGATTAGTAAGAAAATGGTTTTTATGACAAATTTCTGTCAGGTGTCCACTGAATAAAGAATAAAAACAAGTCAAATGGTAAATGAAAGAAAAATCTAGCTTAACTATTTGACCAAATGGGGGCAGCTTTGTGGAGACGGTGGATACCCTACAACGCGACTTAACAACAATGATTGTCTTAAGTTTCACCATCGCACCGCTACACAGCACACGTAATACGCTCTATTCTTCAACGTCAAATATTGTTAGCATGTAATAAAACATTCAAAAAGAACCCTACGTTGATTCGTTTTGTGCAATTTTATTGACCCATTTGGCATGATTGGAACCGCGATACTGTGAGTTTAACAGTCGTTGTTCGGAACTGCGACAGTTTTCAAATTTGACGTGAAAAAATGCTTGTGACGTTCTATCTTTATTCTTAGTATATAAGTTAGTACTTAAATAAATAAATTTATTTTTATAGATAAATTATAAATTCAAATAAAATTTATACAGTAGTTTAAAAGAGAAAAAAAGTGCTAAAAGGCTTTTTACATTGTAAAGTTCTTCTGATGTAAATTAATATTGTAATAACTTTTAAACAGTGAAGATTCAATGTCAAAAAAGGCATAATAGAAAAAAATTATACGACACGAGAATGAACGAATTGAAATAATAATTAAAAATACTTTCAACTATGATATTAAACCATCGCGAATGCTTAAAGCTATACACCAGTCAACTTCGACGTTAAGTTTAAAAAATGACGTACTTTGCGTTGTCCTATACAGGTTAAAGGTAACGTCAATGTTGACTGGTACAAGTCACCCTAAGACACGGCTTGTAGTTATGTTTATCATTACTCATACATTATAAAGTAACGGTTAACTGTAAGTATAGCTTTTCCTAGAAATTCTATACATACAGTACAATTTGTTAAAGTATACAAGTTTCGTAGAAAACTCAAAGTTTACTGTAAAATGCTAATTACACGCCAACATCTTCTAGGAAAGAATAGACGCAATGTACAATTTTTATGTTGTAAATATTTTATAAGTTGTTTTTTTTTTTAACATAAATTTTGTAATACATAATTTGTTATATTTATAATGTTAAAAATTATTTGGTCGGGATTAATGTATTATTTAATTATTAATATATTATATAATAGCAGTTAGGGTACATATGTAAACGTGATTTAAATTTCGTTTCAATGGTCTGAGAACTAGGGATGCCGACGACCGTGCGAAGTGGTGATGAAAAAGTAAGAAAGCGGACCCTGGGCTCCGACGCCCAAAGGCTGAGTAAGAGTCGAGAAAACGCTCACATGAGACTAGAGAGACAATGTTGCCTACTTTTACAAGTCTGATGTCAAGTGTGAATAATTTATCTCCATCATAACGATACAGTCGAATTCAATAAACTTATATTCGTGTTTGAACTTTGATAATTCCCCATCTTTGATAAAATTACTCCATTAACAGGTCCGAATAAGGCGTGATTGATATAGTAATTGATTCTCTAATAACAAAGTTTTGAAATTTTTGACTGGTGTTAATTGCAGTCTGTTTGTAGGTAGAGACCTTGGTTAATGTTTGAATTGATTTTAGACAATTCTCGAGTTTCTGACGTAACTTTTGTATGTGATGTTTCACGGGTAAAGCATATTTCTGTATGCTACCACTAAACTAAGTATTCAGATAGAAAATGTAAATACATACAAAAATCCTTGTGTTAGGTACAGTCAACAGCTCATCAACCTACAAATTCGTCGCTATTACCGCGCCATGGAGGTTCATATGGTATGGTATGGTAGGGTAACTTGAGGTGCTGTTGACTGTACGTACCGTGTTATTTTTTACGCGTGGAACGTCACATTTTTGTTCGAAAATTATGAGATTATATCATATTTTGAGAAACAAAGAATAATGTTTTTACAGACGTACAGTATGGTTCAAAATATAAATAAATTGATGACGTCAAAATTACAAGTATACTAAAAGCTATTTTTGTAATACCAAAACTTAAAACAAACCTTTGACAGGTTGCCATATTAAGGTTTAATATTTAGGGTGACCTTTGGATTATTTTAGTACCTATAAATGAAGGTGGAAACTCTGAAACGATAAAGCTTTTCAAAAGCGGCCGGATGATGCCTATCATTTCCTATAATCGCCTCGTACGAAATGCACGGGAGAATTTAGAATGGTCTTATACTAGGGCAGGAACAACACGTCGATTTGTGTTTCAATTTATACTTACTTTATAAATTGAAACACAAATGACGACCTCGGTGGCGCAGTGGTAAAGTACTTGCCTCTGAACCGAGAAGTCCCGGGTTATCCCCGGTCGGGTCATGATGGAAAATTGATCTTTTTCTGATTGACCCGTGTCTTGGATGTTTATCTATATATGTATTTGTTATAAAATATAGTATCGTTGAGTTAGTATCCCATAACACAAGTCTCGAACTTACTTTGGAGCTAGCTCAATCTGTGTGATTTGTCCCTATTTATTTATTATTTATCTATTATGATTATTTACTGTGTAGGTCAGTGATGATCCCACATTTCATTTATTCAACTAGCAGTTCAAAATGCAACGACAAAGGAAAGAAATGTAAAAAAAAAACTAAACAACTGCCAGAGCTTCGTTTCTTTTGTATCGAATAGCCTTGTTCCGACAGTGCATTGAAATGAAACAGTACTTTGGACTTCGTTCGTTTTTTTGTACTTATTGTTAACTAGTAGCGCTACAAATTCGATACCGCAGAAATTAAAACTAAAACTATTTTGTTCACTTCAATCTAATAATAGCGGTGAAGATATAGTCGTAGTTCTGTCCCATCTTTGCATGTTCCCGGTTTAATTCCGGGTTGTGAAGCCGCGAAGCCCAGGTAAAAAAAACCATTAACGACATCCACGGGAGGAAATGGTCCTATTGTAGGGCGGAATCGCACGCCACAGTCGAATGAACCTATATTCAAAAACGGCTAATAACATTCCAATCACATTTACATAAAAACTCCGCAGCCATTTTGAATTCAGCCAGTGACATTGTTTGATTTCGGAATACATCTGTTCTTTTTTTTCGTGTTTCAGACTTTTTGGCGCTGTTTGTAAACCGGCCCGCCAAATCCGACCTATTTTGCGTACTGGCCGTCGAACCAAATCGGAGTTCGTTTTGATTTTAGAATTTCAATTTTGTTATGCGCAGAATAACTGCATACTCTTTCCCGCTATGCGATGCGGAAATATTTAAATGCATGAAAATCTAAACAGTATCGACGAAATTGATAGCTTTATTTTTGCGCAGGGTTTGGAACATCACGACCGGGAATTAATCGAAGAAAACGCGTGGACGAGAAGTACACACTGTAACTATATATGCTACGTAAGTACTACCCACTAAGCGCGAGATTTTGACAAATGGCGGGCGGACAGTCTGAAACTAATGATCTTCGGTGAACTGGTCGAGCGTGGGAGGGTCAGCGATAGATTGATAAAAGGCGTTTAATTATTTTGTACCCAATTGGATTTTTGGACGATTTCGCAGTAAATGTTCTGTGCCGTTCTGTGAATATTTTGCTATGTATACAAAACATATTTAGTTACCTCTTTAATGAGTCATTGACATCTCTGAATATGAGTACTGCTGGAATGCAGGGAGAGACCGTAGCTTACTCCTCCGCTAAAACAAAAGCGAAACGCACGCGCTATGTCCCGCTGTTACCATTAGTTAAGCAGTTTAGAAACTCTCGACACTAGGTGCAATCTCCCACTGACCTTCTAATCCATTCGATGAGAAACAAAGAGCGTTTACATCGATCCAAAAACCCTTGTTACCGTAACATAATCCTCGCAATTTATGTATATTGGAGTGGAAACTCTTCAGATATAAGACAACCTTTGTTCCAAACTCATTACTTAACTTTTATTCCCGGAGTATAGTCGTAAAGACCAACAGTCGCCCAAGTTTGGACAGTAGCGACACCTGCCGCGTAGCTTGAGACCATTTTAACAAGATTTTGAATCGCTCCAGAAGTTTCGGCGTGATTTTTAAACTTCTGATCTTTGCGGCCAGTTCTAAATTTGTAAATGGAATCCCACTAATATTATAAAGGCGAAAGTTTGCTACTTCTTCACGTTACAATGTTTATAAAATGTGGCATTAAGGTAGCTGGTACCTTGGATGAACACATAGGGTACATTTATCCCGAAAGTACGCGATTCCCGGATAGGTTTTGGTCAAATTTCAAATAGTCACTGGCGCGTTAAAGTACCTACATGGCGGTGTGTATAAAAGTGTAAATATATTTTTTAAACAATGACGCGGGTAACGTCGCGAGTTGCGGTTAGTGGAATATAAAGGATATATTTTCTTATAATTTATTCCATAGCTCTACAAGAGCAAAGTCAACCAATTCGAGATATATTTGAAATTAAATACTGTATTTGTATATTTCTAAATATAATTTATAAGATAAGATGGATTTAGATTATGGATGAATGAATACTAATCTTCGTATATTCTTTGAAAGGTTTTTGAAATTCTAATTTATTAATAATTTATCAAAAAAAGACTCTTAATAATTCCCTTTTTACTTATTCGTAATAAAGTTTTCTATTATGTAAATCTGTGTTGCTAAAATATTGATCGGAGTTTACAAATAAACGAAAAACTTTGTAGACGCCTACTCATGTTACAGTTATTTTCATTTCTAATTTATCTTCTTGGAATTTTCGTAAAATATAAAATTATGTACCTACTGCTCTTATCGTATCGATATTAAATTGTAAACCGGTTGTATGTGACTACGGACATCCGTGGACATGGAACGGAGTGGACATATTTGTGGTCAAATGGTTAAACCCGAAAAAACAAATGTGGCGTGTGTTCCCGCCATACAATAGGACCAATACATATCCCCTTGTGGATCTGGAACGAGGCGTCTATGAGTGAGTACACACAATCGTAACAGCTGATAGACAACAAAAGCATTCCCAAAGTTGATTGATGTCAGGCGAGTGGCCTGTTGTCAAATCATCAAAATTTAAGGGATTTTCTTAATATAGATTGTGAAATTTTAATAAATTAATTTACAATTTAATTTAAAAAAATAACTAATAATCCCTAAGTACCCTACATTCAAAATTTTAAGTTCACACAATTTGCATACAAAAGTAAAATTTATATGAAAGCAGAATGTCTCCGATTCTTGGAATCTATTGTATAGAAAATTAACTGGTCTGCGTGGGCGTGGAATTTTTCGTCTATGTGGCACGAAAAAAGGTGTAAGTAATTTCTCAAAATCAATTTGGATGATAGATGACTCAGCTTGAGACAGAGATCAACGATAGTGGTGCCACCTAGGGCGCTGTAACTCAGTAGTGGCTATATTATGTTCCAACTGTTTCTGTTATTCGTCAGGGACCATTAAATTATTTTTGTTGATCGTTTGATATTTTTTTTGTGACACGTCGGTGGTTACTTGATTGGTCTTGCATTAGTGAATGATTTATGCTAGTGAACTAAATATCTTTTTGTAACTTAACGTAAATTTTTCCTACTAATATATTATTAAATGCGAAAGATCGTATGGATATATATGTGTATGTACATTTATTGTACCCTTTCACTAAACGTTTTCCATATTGAAAAATGAATTTGTTGTGTTTTTTATCAACAAATATTGTACTTAATTGGATAAAAGTTATTGACTTAAAATATACTAAGTCGATCAGCTTTTGAACATGTTATATTGAATATGTTTATAAACATTACATTTAATTACCTGTCTACAACACACATGTGATGTTGTTCGTAATCGGATTATGTGATTATTTAGTACAGTGCTATGTAAATTTCTTGATAAATGAGACAGTTGGTTTCGTAATGTTTAAGCTCTTGAAAGAATGAGAATGAGCACAATAATATTTTATTACTTACAAGCGGCCGTCCCGGTTTCGCTCGGGTAAAAACATAATATATTATACAATTAAACCTTCCTCAAGACACTATCCATTGACGAAAACGGCTTGAAAATCCTTGCAGTAGTTTTTGGGTTTATTGTGAACAGAGGCAGACGTGGCAAAGTACTTGTTTTATTATATGTAAGAATTACAATAGTTACAGCTAAATGTGTTCTTCGAGTTTCGCAAATCCTGGCACTGTCTACCTCGTAAAGGATAAAGGCGAGACATAGTATTTATGTACCTAATTCATAAAAAACAAAACGTTATATATAATAGGGCGTTTTAGCTGCACACGCGTTTTATTAACACACACAATTTATTACTCACAAAATTCTACATATATATAAATAATCTAAACACCGGTGAAATTTATTTTTAAACAGTTAAGGATCATCGTTTAGAACAAATTTGACAAAAAATGTGGCACGCGGCAAGTCCTCAAGACAACACAAAAAACACTCAACTGCGGGTTTAAAAAAAAATGTAACAAAAACAGGCGTCAATGTCTACAGCTGTTCAGCCGTATCCTGTTAGGATCTGTTTATTGTTACCACCATCTGTGGTTTTGTTTATAACGTCTATTTATAATGGGAAGTGTTCTTGGGAACCAAGTTAGGTCTTGGAAACTGTAACTTTGTCTATCGATTGCTACAATTGTAAATAACTTGCTTCACTTTTCGACGTTGATTTTAATTGTAAATAGCAAAATATAGTCCCTTGAAACCAATTTGGTACGTAACTGAGACAAAAGCCTATGTTATAACAAATACAAAAAACTATAACAATGATAAATAGAGACCGTACAAATAAAGATGATTTAATGATGAAAATAATTTGTTACCAATCGTTCATTACTCATTGCAACAAATGGTTATAAATGGTAGTTCCTTTAAGCATTAAGTATAAAAACGGAGATAAATAATCCCATAAGCCAGCAAGCTTAGAAAGATATACGGCAGGACCTATTTATATATAGTTAGCACGAAACGGGGATATCCGAGATAAACACTAATCTGACCGAATGTTTGTTTGCTGTTTTTGTACATATTTCTTAGTTTACGGGATAATAGGTACTATAACTAACCATAATCTAATCATATTTAGATATTTAACCTTTTGATGACGTGTCCCACTGCTGGGCAATCTATTATTTATTTAAATAAAAATTGTACATAAATTTTTGATTAGGAATTTTCGCATGGGATTTCCAAATTTTCTTACGATATATAAATAAAACTTCTTCTTCAGCTATAATATAATTAAAAAAAGATTGATATATTTGTTACAGGTGCAGGAAGCATTTATTAAAACGGTTAAAATATTTGATTAAATTTGTTTTAAATGAAAATTAATGCAATGTAAACTAAGTTAAGGAATCAATGCTTCTGATTTATTTTAAATTGGAATTTGGAAGGAGGTGGAGGACCACGAAGGATGAAACAGAGAAATAAAAAAAATAAATCATTAAACAAAACTAAGTACTAAACGTAATTCAAGTAAACACACTTTATTATATCTGGCCGAAAAGAAAGCAAAAAAACGCGAATCAGACGAAAATATGAAATATATTAAAACAAATGAAATCTTCAAAGTTCGAACAACGCGTTCCAAACTTGATAATTGTGAGGTATGGCCTTTTTATTCGGTTTTCAGAAGTCGTTATCTTGTTCAAAAACTCTTTCTTGTTTGTGATATGTCTGAGATGAGTTATATAAGTTTTAAAACGACGATTCGTAGGTACAGAGTATTCACTGTGATCCAGTTTCTGACACAGCTTCAATCGTTTTATGTTAACTAAATAGAATATTTTAACTTTTAAGGATTTTATAATTACTTTTCAAAATTATGTCAGAAAATGTTAATTAGGAAATATAATAAAAAATTAAAAATAAAATTATGACATATTTAGTATAATTGTGTTTGTTACTTTTTCTTCTAAATATTAATTGCCATATATAAAAGTAATTATAATATCGACATGACCGATTACAGTTTTTGCGAGCTAACATTGTGAAACTATTTATTCAAATTCAAAATTATTCAATTTAGGATGATATACATCACTTATTGACGTCAAAAAAATTACTTAAACTAAGTCTACTGCCGACTTCCAAAGCGCAGGTGAAGAAGAAGCGGCAGATTATTTTTAAGTGAATGTGTGAATACATATATATTTTTACTCATGGACCTCCAAAAATGTAAGAAACAAGTTTTGTATTTTTATTAACAACACTTTAAAGATAGCCACAACAAAAGCTCTTCGGTTTGATCGGCATTCTTGGCTAGGAATTTTTTAATGAATTCGTTGGCTGCCAGTGATTTTAAAAAATATAAACAATATTACATTGTCACTTTTTTTCTAGAATCAATTCAATACAAATTGATTTCCTTTGAAGCGGGATCTTTGATACAATTACGCGCTTTGTTAGATGAAAAAATGCTTTGTTTTCCTTTGTTTGAGATAAAGAAAATATTTGCCCAGAGTCTTTGGTTTTATAGAAAAAAATCTGATAATACATTTCAATTTCTCTTTTGTCACACACAAAAATATTTTCATAAAACGCTAACACATTTTATTCTCTCGGAAAATGAATTAAAAAAATAATACTAGACAAATTGATCCAATGTAAGATTTCTGTAGGTATTTTTTTCCATACGGTATTGAGTAATTCATATCTTGATGTCAATCAAGATTAATTTTTTTATTCCACCTCACTATAAATGGTGAGAGCCAATCAAGTATCCTTATACTTGATTGGCTATTCCCGGTTTTTATTGAAAAGGTCGTCTTTTTGCCTATACCTATGTCTCTTATTATGCCAGCAAAATATCAGGTTGTTATTTTGGCACATCCTGATGTTTCCAGCGACCTAACCTTAACCTTACCTAACTTGGAGAAAACCAAGTTACGTAAAATACTACTTAGATAAATATGATGATGAGGTATTTATCATCAAGATTTAACTTGTATTCGACAACAAAAAACAACTTCTTAACAACGAATGATTATAAGGTTCGGTTGCAGTTAGTCAATTTTACGCCAAGCAAGACAACTCACACTAAGTGTGAGTTGCACTGTCAAATTAACGTTGATTTGACGTTTAAGACAAAACGATGTACTTTACGTTTTATCTGCGCATCATAAAACGTTAGAAACGCTACAATACTCTCAGATTTTTTCCCATCCATATCTTTCTTTGACAAGCCAATTACAACGCGAGCTTGCCAACTTATTAACACTGGCCGCTTTTGTCAAAACAAACACGTCGTCTGCAAGTTTTTCGATCCACTGAATTTCCATTTTAAATGAAATTGAAATTACAAGACAAAGGACAGCCGTCTGTTGTGGAGCCGAAATTGATTTTTGTAGATTTTTCCAAGTGGAAAAGAATAAAATGGACAACGGTGCGATAAATATCTGAAGAATTTATTGGAAAATATGAAAATACGAAAATAATTTCGTATTTTTATTCAACTAGATCTTTGATTTCTATCATGCCAGATTGCTTACAATTACTGTTGGTATGTCATTTTTATGTAATATAACAAAATGCATGTAAAAAAAAGTACGCAAAAGCATGTTATTGTGATGATTGTGATCATTATTTGGCTTGTAATAAGGGGTTGCACTGATTGATAAGTATTATTTGTGTTAAAAAATCCATAACAAAACCAATAGATGTTGTAAAAACGGTGGCTAGGCCAATATAAAACTAGATGGGACACTTTTGCTGTATGCATTCCAAATGATGGACTCACCTTACCATCTGGATATACTCTGTCGGGCACAGAAAACGAGACACGCCTAGACGAGATGATCGAACGAACAGACATTTCGACAATGACTGGCAATGAGAATGAATAGAAAAGAGCATAGATATATGGCAAGAAATAGGATTTTGCCCAATAGTGGGACATACTGAAGCTACAAATAAAGCGTTTGTGTTAGGTAATTCCCTTGTTGAACATTGAACCTCACCCCACCACAACAACAGCGATTTTACAAAGCATTCTCAAGAATCGTTCAGTGCATTAATATAACAATGAATTACTTTAAAAGAAAAAGTAAATAAGTGGTTTCACATTCCGGCTTCCACGAACACTGCACGCTGTTAGCGCAAATAAAATGAGTAGAACCCATAGAGCAGACCGAGCATTCATCGTGCGCTATTACTAAATAAGCCATACAATCTAAACCACGAGAAAATCTTCTTCTTATTATGAGAAATAACTGGGGATTTTAGTCGTAAATTTTGATGACTTTAGAAAAACTTTTGTACATCGATTGCAAAACTTATAAATCCACATCTTAACTAGTAATTAAGTAAGAAAAGTAAGTTTGTTACTCCTTCATGCATTATTTGTTAAATCAATTTTTCATACATGTAATTTGAAGTACGGAGAAGGACAGACTTTTTTTTACCCTAGAAAATATATGTTCCCGTGGGAAATTTACGCAGGCGAAGCCGCGGTCAAAAGCTAGCTAGTTACAAATAAATCAAAATTAAGCAAAATGATGTATACTCACAAATTGGATGTTAGCAAGAGAAAAAAGTTGTTCTTGTCTATTTATAATGTTTGTAATTTTGATTTTTTGCCGCTTTATCTAAACGACGTCAAAGTCGACTGGTGCAACTCTAAAAATCAAGATTTTTATTAATTTACATATTTGAAAATAAAGCTACTTATTTTAAACACAAAAGAGAGCCAGCATCCGTCTCGTTCTGACAATAAAAACGTAATAAAGTTATAAACGAGATATGAAAACTTGCGTCGACTCCACAAAGCACTGCAGTTCCGAGGGAATTGGCTGAAGTTTATTTTAGTACTCATTTCAAAGTTCCTAGTTTTTTTTTAGTTATAAGAAACAGTAGCGATGGGTTCAATTTTATCTTATTTTGTAATAAAATGAATGATTGAATATGTTTTATTACGGCGACTCAGTAGATTCGACTTTTGGTGCACCAAACAAAAGTATTTTTCCCTAATACTAATAAACGTAAGTATATACCTATCTTATTAATATGTTTTGTTAGATACTGATAGCTGTGGCACACAATTTTATCAAATTGATCCCAATTTTTAAATTTATTTTATTTATTTTTATTTATTTAGTTGATACACAAACAGATTACAATCAATACAGGTCTTAAGTATAGGCATAAAGAGAAGTTAAGCACTTGATTGTGTTCCAATTACATGTGTATATAGTATCGACATATTCATGGGCAAAATCACAACTTACAAAAGGGTTTAAAAGAAAACAAAACAAAGTTTTACAAAAGCCAAAGTAACTATTGGGAATACTATATTGCCTAAGTAGGAATATGCAAACAGCATTTATTATATAGATCATAATATCAAAATATAACATTCTTGAAATCAATTATTGATTTTATTCAAACATTTTTTTATTGATCATACGTACGTCCATGATTATGTGAGAGATGATATTAAATTAGTTTTGATTTGAACACTTTACTATATATATTCTAATACAACATATCTATAAATTTGAAAATTGGATACAATTTGAAGAAAAAATTCCGACATTCTTTTTTAAAATAACATAATTTAATATTTGATTAGATTACATTTTACCAAATATTACCCATGGGTAATATTTGCACACCTTACCAGGGTAAAGTGTAAGCGACTCAATATTACTACCAACACCTTATAAACATCTACATTAAGCAAATAAAAAAATTGAAATTTGAAATTCTGCGCCACAGTATCTAACAATCTTCTGGTTCATGGCAGATAGTGCATCGTTTATCTAAAGCCAGTCGCTAACAATGTAGCCCCGAACCGAACAATTACAAGTTTAATTGCAGATGGTCGATGCGAACAGTAATTTACGATCTAGTAAATCTACTGTCGACAGCAGACAACTGACGTACATTGGAACTGCATTTTCGGAGTTCGGACTTCCTTAGCGTGTTCGTTGCGAACATTGAATACATTGCTTAGTTTTATATCGTAACAACACAAAGATTACATATAAACTAGGATGTGGACGTAGTCTGCGCAATGTAATCTTTCTTCATAGTCGTATTCCTCATGGCTGAGGTTCGTGGTTATTACGTGGAATGAAACACACACAACAACTTTCTTGGCATTATTAATAGAGTGGTTTGCCATTGCCTTCTCCATTTCACACACAAGTTAATAAGAATCAACCAGTGTGCAAGTTTCCCCACGATGTTATCCTTCACCGGAAGCAAGTGGTGGACGATGAAAACTTACTATACATGAGTCAGATTGGTATACAAAGCCATGTGGCACGAGTAGGATTCGAATCTGTGGACCTTTCGATCCACAGGCGCCCGTCTTAATGATTACACCATCAACGCGCAACGTAATCGAAGGCGTTAAACTTTACTAGCATATTTTCGGACTATTTCTTCTTAACGTGTCGACTCGACTAAATTTCTGAGGACCAATACAATGCCACCGATACGGTAATATTTATGGTCTTACCACAGATATAGAACATTACATTTAGTTCTTATATCTGTGGGTCTTACAGGTCCTTCAGTGTGCAGTGCGTGTAAGACACACAGGGCTGGATAATATGCGTGACATGAATTGATTAACTTATTATTTTCAGTAAGACTGCTACATTAGTTTTAAACAAGATTTAAGTTTCTAAACAAATATTCGAAATTCTTTGCGTCCATTATCAAAGACTTAGCTAGCCTCACAGGAGTATTGAACCAAATAGAAATAATGAAATTGAACACGTTGACGACAATTGACGACCTCGGTGGCGCAGTGGTAAAGTGCTTGCCTCTGAACCGAGAGGTCCCGGGTTCGATCCCCGGTCGAGTCATGATGGAAAATGTTCTTTTTCTGATTGGCCCGGAACTTGGATGTTTATCTATATATGCTTTTGTTATAAATATACTATCGTTGAGTTAGTATCCCATAATACAAGTCTCGAACTTACTTTGGGACTAGCTCAATCTGTGTGATTTGTCTCGACCAACGATGCGCTACACTATGCCGACCGAAGCCAACTTTCGAACAACTAATAGAATTTCGTTATTCACGTAGAATAGCATCACATTGGTCGAGTTCGGCACTTACCTACATTTTGGAATTTGATTTATCTACGAAATAATTTGGTCTGACTACCAATGAGTGCATTAACATCTACTTCGAATAGGCCCTCTGAACACTATGTTTAGTTAAACACGGAAGCCCATAACTAGAAATAATAATACTTAGTAGAAATATCAGATATAACTGGCTACTGGGCCCAAACACTATTTAGATTTGCCCATTGATTTAATACGTAAAATCCTAGATGTGGCCAAAAAGATTTTAAAATGGACCAAGTTATTAGTATCTCGACTGTACTTTATTCGTAATTCAGTAAAAAAGTTTGTGCACTATGTCTATAAATATAAACTCGATATTTAAAAGCAATGATTATCAAAAAAACTTACACCACGAGAGACTTTTTAAATTTAGAATAAGCATGTCGCGGGACCCATCGCCACATGGTTTAAAACATATAAACGACTCATAAAGCCATGTTAAATCTGTGATATAAATCAGCTGATCGTAAACCGTAATGATAAACGAGCGATCACACTTCACACCTAGGCTGATCGGCTCGTCCTGATTTCTTTTTCACTCACACCCTTTATGGTTCGACTGCGGTTTAAGTTGTGAGCAAATGCGATTAAATAAGAGACGATTATATGGCGTGTGGTCTTGACCTAGAATAATGCCTGCGACATTGATAAACGGTTAAGTTGCCCGCCTGTGGATCAAAAGGTCTCAGGTTCGTATCCTACTCATGCCATATGAGTTTGCATACCAATCTGACTCGTATATAGTAGTTTTCATAGACCACCACTTGCTTCAAGCTTCCATGAGGCTTTAATGAGAGTGCGGGTTTGCATTTAACTTCTCACCATCGAATCGATTCGAAGTGAGACGCAGCGTGCCAATCTCATTACGGTGTGCTTGTCGTTGCGTCACAATGACGCACTGAGATTGGTTAGCTGCGTGTCAATGCGAATCGACTCGATTATGAGAAATGAAATGCTCACAGCTTTGCATTTCATATCTCATCATCGAGTCTCTCATTAAAGCCTCATGGAAGCCGGAAGCAAGAACGCTAACAATATTTCCCCGCTGAACTGACAGAAACCATATGACTATTAATTAACATTGTCCGCTGTCACTTATACCTTACAGTTCAATCTAAAAACGTAAAGATAATGCACGAGTCGAAACTCCCATAACGTTGTAATACTCCAGTGTAGTCGGGAAATTTGAGTGATAATAAAATTTAAGTAGGATTTATTTCAGCAGAAGGACTTTAAACGGAGAAGGAGATAATTTTACGACTGACGAGAGTTTGGTAGCGCGGAGTATTGGTTCGTGAGACATTAATGAATCGATTTTATTACTAAGTTTATTTTCAATTCGTTTGCTTTTTTCACATCTTGTCACTCATTAAATTAATATTGGGGTGTTATTTGGGGCAACAAAATAGATTCATTGTTTTAATTTGAAATTTTTCTTTAAATTTAGTTGCGTTTTTTTTACAAGTAACTTTGACTACCTATAGTTTTTTTTTTTTTGCAACGACATAAAAACTTTTTCCTTTTGAGCTATGAAATCATAGGTTTCTATGATAAACCTAAAATAAATTCACATACGCATCAAAAACTCGTTCCATAATTCGAACACCAACGCAATCGAACGAAAAAAAATCCTAAATCCACAGTCATTGAAATCCATACAGCCAATAAACGTCACCGGTTATACTCTATTATTTTACCCGCTGTGATGAACGCCCAAACTCCGCCATCGTTTACCTGTAACAAAAAAAAAGTTGTTTTTTACTTTTTTTAGTACTGGCGCTAAAGATAAAAAGTTTTTTTCTTTCTTTTTTACGTATAATGGAAGGACCATTATACACCGTTGATAGTTCCATGGGAACACAGTTGGCCATGTTCTATTTTTAAACAAATCGAGATATATGAGCTTGAAATATTGATTGTTAAAATATAAATAAGATTCTTCAGCTTGTGAGTCATAATTACCTTATTTATTTAGTTCTATTATGTCACAAATATGTCCAGTTTTCTAGTGGCGTATGTAAATAATTGTCCCTTTAGATACTTCTTCTTCTGATGTCGGTGGAATATACGCCGCACTTCTCTGATGGCATATATTTACTCCTTGATTAGAGAAAGTCAAGTATGCTATTCAGACTGTTTCCGACCTGTATATGACCATGTAAGTAATGGGTGAAAAATAACATGTATGTGATTTTGATAAAAAGCATTATAACCCCTTTAAATAAATGTTACATTTACTACCAATAGAATTCTCAAAATTTCACCAAAAAATCCTCTGTCTACATGAGTTCCAAGTCGCGCATGCCGATACCGCTTCTACCTGTCCGAGTGACCTACGGGGTGCCATAAATTAACCCCAGAACTGATGTATTTATTCCGCAGAGAGTTTGGCCGTGTAAAGCGACCCTTGATAAATCTGTTCTTTATATTTCGCTCCGGTTGCCAGTTTTTTTGGGTTTTTAGGCGGAAAATGCTAAAGGTCGGGTCATTGAACCGTATGTATTGTTTCTAACTAAACTACGAGTATACTATAAAACTGAAGTAACGCTGAAATCATTATGTTTCACTGTCTCGCTCATATCGACTGAGACGAGAGTTCATCAGATCAAAATTAAAGTCATTTATGTTACAATCTCACTAGTATAGTTTGAAGAAGGTCTTGGAAAGGATTGAACGACGCATTTAATATTATCGGTTTCACTAAATAATGGAATAAACATGAAGCGTGATAAAGGCAATGTTATATACAAGATACTATGTAAAAAGACTTTAGTACAGAAATTGACCTACACGCACACGCGATGCAGTTGCAACTACACTTCGCTATTATATCGGTCTGAACGATTCCTTCCGTATTTCGGTTACTTCCTCAACCGTTAAACTTTGGAGCCCAGGAATCCAACTTTAAATTTGATCATAAGTGCGTTATTGTGTGATGAAGTTATTTGTATAAAGAACTAATTTCATTTCACCTTAAATTATTGTACCTCTAAGGCACATTATTTATTTATAGCAACAACATTATCGTTAGTGGGGGCTCTGGTATTTAATAGTTTACGACTTACATATCACTGTCTATTATACGAACAAAACGCGAAGTGGTTTACGTGCGTATTATGGGAAACTTTGTCTGGAAATATGGTCGAGGAATGTTGGCCCAAGTTGTGAGATTATAGAGATTTTTTCTATTTTTCGAAAGGTGAAATAAAATTTAAATTTCAAATTCAAAACATTTATTCAGAAATTAGACCTTCACAGGCACTTTTTCTCGTCAATCTTTATATTTATAGTTATTTCTCACAAGCTACAAACTACTGGCATTTCGGAACGACCACTGCTGAGAAGAAATGCCGAAAGAAACTCATTTGAACAGTGTTGGTCCCTATCATGCCAGATCGGCTTACCATTGTTGTTTCTTACAATGTTTTTTTTTTCTTTCTAATAATATATAAAAGTACATAATGTACATAGTCAAAAGGTATATCAAAACAGGTTATGATTCGGATCACGAGTGCTGATTATAATATATATATATATATATCGATGTGAAACACAATTAACTTACATGAAAATATATGAGAAACGAGATGACCAGTTCCCTCTGGCAGCACCCGTTCACGAGTTGACGCATGGGACAGCCATCGCGTAGCTCAACCATAATAGAGGGAACCTCACGACCCGGCCCACGACGCCACCACCAGATTGACCATTTGAGTGAGCATGACACACTCGATTCCCATGACTTAAATAAATTAAACAATATCGGTTGAGCCAGGTCAGTAAGTGGCCATGCCATTTTCACCTTGTTCTGGCTGAAAGTAGGTACAAACTTAATGTGCTGGACACATTGGATGGATGATGATGATGGATGGATTATTTTCGTCACAGGCCGAGGTAGTAGGATAAATGTCCCGACAACTTCAAAGACCTTCCGAAACAGCCAATAAAAACTAAGAAAGCGATCCCTGGGGTATCTACGGCGCTTTATGGCTGAGATGGGACGAAAACGTTGAGATAAGAGGGATCTCTTAGGAAAACGCTAAATGCAAAACATGCACATTTCACATAAATATATAATGTATGATATGTATAAATAACATAATATGCTTTTCAGAATTAAGTTTGGGTGCTAATATAAATTCAACACCGGCCTTTCTCAATACCTCCTCCAATATACTTCAGTAACCTAGTGTAGAGGTAAAAAAATCTGTAAAAATGCCAGGGCGAGAAAGAAAGAGAGAAAGAAAGAACGAACGAAGAAACTCAAGATAATAACGCAGATTTATATTAAAACTCGAGGTTGGGTACCCTTCTCGCGGCTGTAGCTTTTGTGATGTGTTTGGTTATCGAGTTGAGATTTTCTGGTGAAAAAGGGGTTACCCAAAAATAGGATGTCATCCATGTAACAATAGTGACGCCTCCGGGACGCCGCAGCAAATTCTAATCTAAAATCTTTCTCTAAATCTAAAATCGGAATAAACTTATGTCTTAAGCCGCGGAAAACTGAACAATGGACACAAACATGGAGAGTATTCGCAGAAACAGGACAATACGAGGCACATGTATATCCTTAATAGTGGGTGCTTAGTGCGGAATCTGTGCTTTTCATGTCGCAGGTCGGAGCTTTGCAAGCTTTTTAGTGCTTTGTTAAGTATGTGTATGTAAAACTTTAATGGCATTTCCATTATTGTAAGATAACACTAGAATCGTAAATTTTAATTCGTTTTCAGAATTTGTAACCCCTTTTTAGATCCCTTTTTAGATTATATGTTGGCTCTGAATATGTCGTCTTTAAAAAATGAAGTATTGACAGTATTGAGTACGTGAAATAGGATTACGTAAACTGGTTCGATTCTCGGTATGTGTATTTATTTGTAAGTAATTATTTGTAAACAGTTCTTAGTCTTGATTCTGTATTAGCCATCACACCATAGACAAAATTAATATATATTTCTTCTATCTATACATCAGACCCACAAATAGCTCACTAAACCATAAAGTTTTGTAAAAACCGTCATATTTTACATCGTCATTTTTACTACTGAATAAATTCATGATGTGGGTGGGAATTTCCAAATTATTCCATAGACAATGAATGAGTAGAAAATAAATATCAGAACTCTATAAATAAATTGCAGTGTACTCGGTTATCTTGTCTCTAGTCCTCAAACAAATACAAACTAGCAAAAGTTCCGTACAATGTAGCCCTAGAAACTGGCTTAATCCAACTAACTTGTGTGAAGTTTCCGCAGTACCACGTACGAGCTCTCACATCCTAACATATACTTATGTTGCATGATGTATAGCACTTAAAGTAGTTAGATAACCTGTGGCTTGAAGTAAAGTCATTGACAGAGCCAAAATTAAAATATTGAAAAGTCAGGTTATTAGTCACGTTATTAATCACGTTATTAGTCACGTTATTAGTCACGTTATTAAGTCGATTACTCTGTGGTATTTTTAAATGAAATATTAGGGTTTCACATACAATTTATTTATTACCATCATTCATTTTCACGTATTCACTGATTATCCACACACAAACATCACACATGATTCAGGCAAAATTTTGTACGTTTCATTTGTTTTAAATAAAATATTTCGCAAACAAAACGCTTGGATTTTGAACACTATTTATTTTTAAGTGCTATCTAATGATAATACCCCACAGGATGGAATATTCAAGAAAAAAAGTGTTCCCTTTTTAGATGAAGGAGAGAAATCTTTAAAAAATCTATTCTTTTCTCCGCTCAATTAAGATGCATGCATTTCTCTGCCAAATTACAGTTGACGGACAGACATGTTGAAACTATAAGGTTTCTTTGTTTACTTCGGCTATGTAATGATGCATCTGCCGAAGTATCAGATGGCTATAATCATCAAATACATCTAGTATGATAAATACTCGCACTTAATTCAAACCACGTAGCATCTTAGCGTAAGTGGTGTTCAGTTCCTAAGATTATGCGTATAACGATCGGCCTACCCCATTAAACTGTAATTCAGTCATGTTAAATTTGGTTTGCTACCGTTGGACCAGAGTTATTTCACGGGCTGAATGCATCATTGCTTATTGCAAAAATCTCTTGGCCTTTCTAGAACTAGAGAATTTGTGAAAACCGGAGAAACAAACTGATCAACAGTTGCCATTACATAATAAAAATCTTATAAAAGTTTATAATGTTTTTGACTTTTTTCTTATTGCTTTACTAAATCTCTTGCTATGCCATATCTCTTTTCTTCATCCGCATAAAAAAAAAAAACAAATTTATCTATGGTTATACCTCTAGTATGGTTTTCACGACTTCGGTGGCGCAGTGGTAAAGTCTTGCCTCTGAACCGAGAGGTCCCGGCTTCGACCCCCGATCGGGTCATGATGGAAAATTATCTTTTTCCGATTGGCCCCGGTCTTGGATGTTATCTTATAAAACATAGTATCATTGAGTTACTATCCCACAAAACAATTTTCGTACTTACTTTGGTGCTAACTCAATCTGTGTGATTTGTCCCTACATATTTGAAATAAATGGTACAAAAGAGTCGAAACTTTCTGATATTTGCATGGCAGCAATAAAGACCCGTTGTGGGGAGTAATTGTTTTGTGTTAATTTATTTATGTGCGGGAATGATGTTAGCAATTTTAGTTTATAAATGTGGATTGTTCCGTGCGTATTGTACGGCGGAGCAGTAATGGATTGTGGTACATTAATAGAACGAGTTTATGTATTAGTTCCCTTGTCGGAGTGAATTCAGCATGATATTCGATTTCTATTCATTTCCAATTTGCATTTGCACAATATTAATTTATTTTTTCATATCGTAGCGTGTAGTCCTTCCTTAGAATAATACCTAATCAGACCTCTCTATGTCCTCTTGTGGATGTCATATCTTATGAGGTGATTAGAGGTCCTAGGTTCCTAAGGTTTAGCTTGTAGGAAACAATAGCATTCCAGAAGTCACGTCAGGCAGGTAGTTGTAAAATCATAGCCAAATCTTCAAAATTTTCTTTTAATATCTTCAATATTTTTACGATGACCCTAAGCTCCACAGCGTCATAGCCTCGAATGCAGCCAGAAACACACGAAAAGTGGTATAGAATATAGCCTATTTCAGTAGAAATTAAGTAGTCACTTGATTTACCCTTGCAGGGTTGTGATGATGAAGACAATAATAATAAACAATTCCCAAATTGTGTGCGAACTCAACTTTTTGAATTTTCGACAAATCTTGTATATTATCGAATGTTGGTTTAATTTTAGCCAATATTATTTATTAGAGTTAGATAAGCAATGGAGGTGAGACATAACAGATTTACTGTTGACAGTGACAGTTGACGTTGTCAACAGGCACGACCATAGATTAACTACAAACGGCTTCTACCCACCCACTAAAAAACAAACTCGTACTCTACAGGAACTCTAACGATTTATCGAAATATTTTTACAAAAACAAGGGTTACAATTCTCACTGTCTGATATTAACCGATCTGTCACATCTCTCTTTCAATCGATCCATCTCTTCTTCTTCGTCTACTTATACTCCACTTTAGTATACCCTAATTGTTTAAACATCATCAAGTGTGGTCTGACTCAGCCATTCCCAGCTGAATAAATGCGACCTATATTTGTACGTCAAGTTACTGTGAGATGTAAATATATAGGTAGAGACTTGGGTGGTCTGATCCAGAGAAACTAGTTTTAATGAGAATTTTATTGAATACTTTTTATGTAAATAAATTATAGGGATGAAATGTCCCTTTAATCAGTTCCATGCTTAGAACACTAATTTATCAAAAACTAGCGGCGGGTCCCGGCTTCGCTTGGGTAAGCGTATAGGGGTTACAATTTGTATGGAATTTCATCATTTTCGAAGTCGAAATTTTAGGTAAAAACTGGTAATTACTAAAATATAATAATGCAATAACTAGATTTTGATAATTGCATCTCTAGGGGAGCTATGTAGAGGTAGAAATGTATGCGAAAATTTATTATTGTTGAAAAAAGGTCCATGAAATGTTTATCATGCGTTACAGGATGCGGGAGTGGGACAGGTAGCGGGAAATAGGACGGGGCACGTTGCGGTAAAAGACATGGGCCACTTTGCAGAAAACGGGACAGGACAAGTTTCAGAATGAGACGAGGGAAACGGGGAATTGTACTAAAGATGATAAAAATACAAATTTCAATCGTAGTAATAAACAAATTTTACCAGTCTTAGAATACGATAAACGAATAGGTAACTGAAATTTTCGATTCCTTTTAAGAACTGAAATTCATGCGTGCGAAGCCGCCGGAAAAATCTAGTAAATGATATAGCTAAACCTTATTCAAGAATCACACTATCTAATGCTGAAAACTGTACAAAATACCGTTAGTTTTTAAGTTTATAGCGTTAACAAAAAATAGTCGAATTCAGAACAATACAATTTAAATATAGAACAACTCTTAGGGTGAGTTGCACCGTCAAATTTGACGTTGATTTTAACCGGCGCGACGCTGACGTTTAGACAAAATTTTCGACGTTAAAGTTAACGTGAAAGTTGACGGTGCAACCCACCCTCATTGTAATAGAGTTACTGAAGAACTTGGAACAAGTAACTGTAACAAAATATTTTATTATACATTTTGGTTACAAAAGACATAATAACTACTTTTAATAAACTGTTCATTCAACCAGACAGAAAAAAGCTACAAAATACAAAACTTGGAAACAAAAGCTTTGTACGAGAACTCTGCGCTAACTTCTAGGTTATGAAATATAAAAGTTCGTTTTTATATTTCTACCAAGAATATTATTGTAGGTATTTTTATACTTACTAGTTCCCCTAGCTTCATTCTCCACAAAAATATATGTATTTTTGTTACCAACCACTTTCTTATGTTGGTAGTTTGATCTATTAGCGACATTGTTTTACCGAATCCATTTATCAATTCTCCAAGAGTTTGAAAAGAATACCAAAGACAACAGACTGCGTTAGTGCCTCGGTTAGGCACTAGGACGCGTTGGGTGTGTTTGCGTTATGGACTCAGTTAGGAACTAGGACGCGTGACGGGATGCTGTTGGCTACGTCTTAACCTTTACCCGCGTCCTCATTGAGATAAAGTACACAACGCGTACTAACAACGGCGTCCATAGAAGGATCAAGAAGGTAGAATAATATCAGTTTTGTTAGTGTGTATGCTAATGTAATGTAATGCTTTTGCATTACATACACACAAACAAAACTGATCACTGACCCCAAATAGTATTGTTCGGTGTTTGTTTACATGTCAAGATTAGATAGGTACATTTTCATAGTTTAATTTTTTATCCCCCCTTTTGGAAGTGTTGATATTTATTGGAAACTTCGAAATCAAAATCAAATCATTTATTCAGAACAGGCCTTTATCACGTCATATTCTAAATTTAATGATATTTACCAAAGCGACAAACTACTAGCGTTTCGGAACGACCACTGCTGAGAAGAAATGCCGAAAGGAACTTATTCAAACAGTGTTGGTTCCTGTCATGTCAGAAGGATGAAGGATTCACATAAAGGATCTATCTAAGGTATCACCCCGTTTCGTATGTATACGGGGTTTATGATAAACCCTGTATATTGTAGTTCTATTACGTCTTATATGCCGCAATATATTTAAACTGCGCATTTCAGATCTCAAACGTGAAAATTAGGAGCGAAAAGTCGACTGATGCCATTAGAAAATTAGATTGGGGCTTACATAATGCATTTATGCCAAATTCAGAATTATCGGCGTACATCGGAATCCATAATTAGCGGGTTAACACGTCCGTGTGGCTCGTACTGTCCATTTCATAATTTAGTACGCTATGCGATGATATTTCTCTATGTTATTATGATTTGAATGCAAAATTCATTGATTAAAGTCGTCTGCATTTAGCCGAAGTGATTATAATATTAATTATATTGCCAATTAATTACGAGTATAAGAAACTTTTTGAACGCATCTTATATAACATAATATATTTATTTGTAACAAGTTTTGAAATAAAAAAGTTTATTTGTAAAGATGTTAAAATACCATTCAGCTTTTTGGGCTGCGGGTTATAGGACCTATAGTTTTTTTATTATTATTATTATTTTAGTTAGTATCTATTTTGTTTTTCATTTTTATTTCAATGTTACTTGTTAATTTTACTATATTCATTGTACACTATATGCTATAAAATATAATTCTCAGCTAAGAAGCGTTATAGTTTTGGATAAAAACAATGTAATTTTTTAATTTTAAAGAGAACAAAACATTCAATTTTCTCTTCATCAACAGTCTCGTGCACTTCTTTAATACATAATTAGTGTAAAAATTGAGCCAGTAAATTAAAAAAGCCTTTACCCGGGCGAAAATTCACCAACAATTTATTCAACTTTCAGCCTTATTTCAAAAGTAACGGAGGCGAAAATTCCTTGCTTTATGAACCCACCTGATTGCACAGTTGTTTCACCCTTTACCGAAAGGAATAAAAGAGTACACATCACGTTGTGACCTTTGTAAACTCCATGACGGTTATAAAAGGGCCAAGGGAGTAAATAACGCGAATCACACACGGATTTATGCTTCGGCTAACATTTTCATTCTTAACTATGTCTAGTACAATAAATTTATACTTTATAAACAATATTTCTAATAATATAATTAATTAATTCTACTAGCATTCGGCACGGAGTCAACTGAAGATATTTTATGCGGAGCTCGAGAAAATATTTTATTTTGATGACCTCGGTGGCGAAGCGGTAAAGTGCTTGCCTCTGAACCGAGAGGTCCCGGGTTCAATCCCCGGTCGGGTCATGATGGAAAATTATCTTTTTCTGGCCCGGGCCTTGGATGTTTATCTACACATGCATATGTTATAAAATATAGTACCGTTGAGTTAGTATCCCATAACACAAGTCTAGAACTTACTTTGGGGCTAGCTCAATCTGTGTGATTTGTCCTAATATACTTATTTATTTATTTAGCTAAGTTTCAAGCAAATATAATTTCGTCATTTATATCTATTGCTTGATCTCAGTACTGAACTTTAGCCAATATTTTTTTAAGTAGCTGCCAATATATGAATACAAAGCAAATATATTAAGTTAATTTTCGTTAGTCTACATTATACTTATTTTGTATTATTGGCAGACCAGCAATGGTAAGTGTGCTGTGGATTTTACCTCCCTATGATCCTTCCTAATATGAGCCCTTGCCAATTCTTTCAACTGATTTATGAATGCACTTCGTGGCTTTTCTTCTTTTTTAAGATTTCTTGGAATTGATTCCCTAAGCATTCAAAATAATCGCAATCTCAATCAATAATTCTTAAAAAAATGAAGTAATTACTGTTATGTTAAGAATTAGTTAATCTTTATTAATGTACCTATTTAATAAGAAGGTCATATATATATATATATATATATGTATATATATATATAACATTATTAACACTTTGTCCTTTTTGATCTAAATTAACATATTGTAAAATTTAATCTTGTCTTTATATTTATCAGTAATTTATCGTCTGGATCTTGTAATATCCTTTTATACCCAAGTCATTAAGAAAAATCCAACACAATGAATTCAATTTTGTGTTGATTATAGCTTAATGAGAACGTCACAAAAGTTAGAACACAAAACTCGAAACATTGGGTGATTGATCAAAAATTATTTCAACAAAAAAAAAACGAAAACCATTTTTAGTCTTCCAACTAGCATTAGATAACATATAGTTCAATACTAAAAATATTATTTAAATTTTAAACTGCTACGTGCACCAATAAATTAATATAATATCGTAAATTTTGACAAACGAAATTCTGTTGGTTGTTTAAAACTTAACATCGGTTAGCATAGCGTAGCGTAGTATTAGTCGAGCCCTAGCCTTATTTCAATTTATTTACGTTCCAGTTATACATGAACAAGTCTGAACAACCGCTCAGAAATTAATCAGAGTGCGTGTGACTTACAACAGGAATCACGCGAACATTTTTCCAATTGCCTTTCTTTTAAAAGCCACTCTAATTTAGATTAGGGCAGTACGCTGCTTCGATTAGCTGTTCAACTTTGATGAAGTACTTTTTAACTAGGCGTTTTACTGAGCTAGCAGAAAATACAACATATTTCCAGTCTCTTTCTTCAATATCTCCACATCAAAGTTCAACTTAATCTATAGTTTTCTTTATCGATATAGAAACACAGGTATCCTATATCCTTCTCCGTACTTGCAAATATTACATATACAAATTTGAAATTTGGTACACGGGTAGAAAAACTTTAATAACACATAGGGTACTTTTCTTATCCCGAAATTCCCACGGGAGCGTAACCACGGGTCGCAGCTAGTATAAAAATAAACGCCAGCCATAGACAACAAAAAGGAAGAGAAGGGTTCCTCATTGTGGACCGCACCATAAAGAAGCCTACATGAGAGGGTTCGTGATAAATAATATATTCTGTTGATAGACTCAGGTGCCCCGGCTCGTAAGTGCGATGTATTTGATGATGCCCTGGGTAAAGACGGGCTGTTTATATCATACATAAATGGGAAAGTTGAATTGTAGAATAGTAGCCAAGGACTGTGAGGAATCAATTGCAGCCCGAGATATTTAGGGAGGGCGCCTATAGTTCGAGGGTGCAATTGATGCTTGCACCCGAGCTGACTACTCTGTTTTACATCTCGATTGTGAGGTAAGTAGAAAAACCGACCTTAAAAGAATTGTTTTTTTTCTAATTAGCACGTAAGAAAATCCCATTTCCCAACAAACAATATTTAAAGTAAAAGTTTTCTATTCCCACCTTTTTTCATTAAAAAGAACCAAGTAAAGAACTTTTTAATTTTTTTTTTTTCAAGAACGAAATTGAGCTTCACCGTTAGATATTTAAAATTGATGACTGTTATACTCATACGAAGACAAAGCTGAATAGCGAAGCGACCTCTTTGATCATTGGGCTGAATGCATGATGTCTATTGCCAGTATGATGGTTAATGTACGCAAACTTTTTGAGTGAAGTTTTTTTTTAATTACTTACCGCCCTAGGGCTTTTCTAGCTACATTATTACCTCAGAGCGCTAATTGGTCACCTACAAGCCCCATTTGAGGAGTACCCCCCCACAATAAGGACCTACGTACCGAATATGAAAGATGTAAAATTAGTTACAAACGACCATGTTAGAATATTGGCTTCTATTCACAAGCACACTTAACCCGCAACTACTTAGTTGTGTAACAAGGAAATCACTCCATCCATATCCAACAGTTCTACACATGCATTCATTTTTTATTCCGTCAAAACCCGAGTAACCCGGTGTTGCCATAAAAATAATGGGCACCCGTATTCCCCGACATTACCACTTCGAAGCCTTCATATAAAGAGGTGATGTGTCGTTTCGACTCGGCTTAACCTTGTATATCAACATAATATTATTTTTTATGACTATATTATGAGACGCAATGAATGTCGAGTTAAAATTTTAAAATACTTTTTAATTAAGTAACATTTTTTTTGGTAATTTTATGTAGCGGTCAGCTGTGTTTTCTGCCGAAAATATTAATCGACTGTAGGTACCAAAATGACTGAAATGACGAAGACCTGTAGCTAATTGAAATAACAATAAATACTTTTAGAGTGGGTTACAAACTTTGACATTAATTTTAACATGCGCAGAAAAAAGGTAAAGTACGCAATGGCTAAAAATCTAAACTAATACAAAAAAAAAAATAAGACAAAATGTTGTTTTTATTTTACATGTTAACGACACGCAAGTCAACTCGAAAGTTGACGTGCGCAACTCACACTTATTGAAGATTTTTCCGATCACCATCAAGATATTTATAGAAAGCCATTGGAGTTTCAAAACTGATTTCCTAATAGGCTTTTAAGGTGATGTACTAGCTACTTGTTACTGTTCAAAAAATTCTATTTCACCAATTTAATACACCTGATGTCCAGCTAAACGTGGTCGATTCCGTGACTATTGTCTCTCGACTACCCTGTGAAGGATAAATACGTAATACTTTACCTATCTATATAATAACATGTATGTAACACCTATTCAAGTTATCTGGGTCAACTGTGTACATTTTCCCTAAATATCGGAAAGAGGTAAACATTATGACGTTGACATATATGTGTATATTTATTTTCCCGATACGACTGCGAGTGTCGTAAATCCGTAACGAGCTCTTAGACTAGAACCAGTGAATATTGTTACAAAGTAACCATAAAGGAAGTGTAAGACTTCAGTGAATATTCAACTGTTAAATCTTTTAAGCAGAATATCATTATCCTCTTGTATCTTTTGCTGCTGCAACATACTTAAAATAAAATTTGAGAATTTTAAGACACTTGATGCGACAAAATGCCTTATTTAGATGCATAAGAAAGAAAGACGGAAAAACGGGACTAAGAAAGCATAGGCTTCCATCGGGTCAATTAAAGAAAAAGTTGGCGTCGTGTTGTATCAAGAAGTAAATCAACTGGCTACTTTACTGGGTAAGTTTTTAGAAGAAAATTAGTGGTTATTAGTAACCATGTTTGTATCACGTGTTAGTGTACGTTTGCTATTGTAATTAGTAAAAAAATCTTATTCTTATTGCCTGTGCCGGTCGCCTTGCGGTAGATAATGTTTGAGCACGGGTTCTACAACATTATTTAACACGGGCAAACTCAAAATTCAATATTCAACACGACATTTTGGTGTAAACATCGCGTGACACACTTTAGAGTGTGGCCCAAGTTAGAAAATATTGCAGTTAGAGTAGAAGTCCCTACTTAATATGTAGAGGGAAGTTAGTATTATTGGACCACCACTAATGTCTAGTCTATACATTGCCAAGAACATCATTAAATTTGTTTCAAACATATAATGATCATTCCACCGGAGTTGATTACTAATTGTTTCACTGAGGAACATTTGCATCTCGAAAACAAGATTTTTGACGTGACAACGTCTTAAATTAGGTTGCGGCTGGGAGTCACTTATGAAAAAGTGTAACGCCCGGTAACGTTACGATGAGTCACCGAACGAGAGAGAGGCCCGCCGAATGCCTTGCGTCTCTCTCCCACTCAACTATGATCGGTCTGCCGCGCGCGTAAAAAGACGTTGTCACGTAAAATCTTCGCCCGTAAAACCGACTTTACAGGCAACCATTTTTTATCATTGTATCAATATTACCCATTCTTGCATGCTATTAATGCAAAAAGCATCGTAATCATTACATATACAAATACGATTAGAAAGTGGCTAGATGTTTATAAAGATAATTGATTCTCATTCTTATAATCTCTGAAGGCAATATTTAGTCGATTGGTCATCTACGCCCAGAGCCGACAAATTTTTGTTGAAGATGTAAGATTACAAATTTTATTGCATGGGCCACTTTGATACCTCTTTAGAACTGATTTTTACACTTAAGTATAAGTCATGTATAAGAGAAAATGTGAAATTCCTCTATGAGAAAAAATATCTTTATTGCGAGATTACAGTCAATGACCTCAAAATCGCATCAAGCTATATGCTTAAATTTCTCCCGCTGTAACTCATGCCTTAACCCTCAATACTTGTTTTGTTGCGTCATCGATCATCTTCACCGCTTTTCGTTCGCATGGGGTGTCGAAAATTACCCACAGGAAACTACGTAGCTACAAAAAAAAAAATAACGCGAATTCGGAACACCTGGGGTACGCCTAGATGATTGCCTTTAAGGGAACCTGATATGTTTCCTAAAAACGAGATTAAATTCTTGAAAAATATGCTTTTATTCTAAAATAAAACTGTTGTTGTTTTGTTTAGAGTGTTTAGTCTTTCTTATAGAGTGGGTGGTAAGGTCAATCGATAAATATAGGCGTGAAATTTAGAAATCTATTCTTTTTCGGATTCCGTATAAAAATAAAAATACGGCAACCTTATAGGATCACTTTGTGCGTCTGTCTGTCCGTCTGTCTGTCACAGCCAATTTGCTACAAATCTACTGTACCAAATTAGGTGAAATTTGGTAAGAAGACCCAAACACAGATGTATAGATTAAATAAATATTGATATTTCTCTATGATTTTATGCCTGAATGACGCCAACTCATTTTTAAGAATACTTTTCATAACTTACTTTGTCAATTTTTTTTTTTTCAAAAATCCTGCTTGATAATAGAATTATTAATAAAATAGATTTTAATTAATACATAAGGAAATACATATTGAAAAAGCTAAATTTTGATCGGCCCGCCCATCTAGTATCGTAAAAAGATCAATGTTATTTATGTCTACTCGAACTGTATAACGTTAAAATGTTTTCAATTTATATACGTTTCTGGTAACGTATGAGGCACGCCCTCTGGTAGTAGATGAGTTAAAATAAAAATACCAGTAGGATTTAGCCAGTACAGTCGGTTAGAAAAGCGTGAGTGATATTTTGGTCTGATTTTCGCAATGTATTTCAAATTGTTTTCGAGAAATTGTTAGAACGTAGTGTAAATAAACTAAACACTAAAGTATAAAAAGTTACGATGAAAACTTCAGTTTCAGTAGGTAAAAGATATTTAGAAATTTGCCCGAGCAATGTGAATGTCTCTGAAAATAAGCGACAATACATTTTTGACGTGACAACGTCTTAAATTAGGTTGCGGCTGGGAGTCACTTATGAAAAAGTGTAACGCACGGTAACGTTACGATGAGTCACCGAACGAGAGAGAGGCCCGCCGAATGCCTTGCGTCTCTCTCCCACTCAACTATGATCGGTCTGCCGCGCGCGTAAAAAGACGTTGTCACGTAAAATCTTCGCCCGTAAAACCGACTTTACAGGCAACCATTTTTTTTTTAATCTTAACCAGTATTTAAACTTTCTTAAAGTATAAAATTAGACGCACAAAAATTATGTTACAAATAAAATATTAGTCTTAAATCCCGCTACTAAAGCTACACAACTCTGGATGTGATGTGCTCGTGTTCTTCGGACCAACAATACAAGCTAAATATGGGCCGTGACACTATATAATCTAAGTCCATAGAATGACCATGAGAATAAAAACAAATATAATTCTTCTACACGTGTGTTCTCGCCAGTACATGCGGGTACTTTGTCCGCGTCGGACGTAGGGCGATCTCTCGTAAATTACGCCGGCCATTTTTGGCTCTATGGAGGATTTTTTTTTTAAATTCCGCCGACGTTATCACTGTGATTGTACTGCTGGTACAACCTACTTTTTTGTACTCGGAAATATTCTGAAAACTTTACAATTAGTTTTACCCCGTTACGGACGTATGTTTGACCTATTTTCCTATTTCTATAAAAGTTCTAAATTTTGCGTGATAGTACTTTGATTTTCGTTTCATCTGATGGAGGGCAAAGTTGGCCTTGAAAATGTAATAACACGATCTAATGGCATCTATATTAGCATAGTAAGATTTTATTGGAAATCTGGTTTTAGACATATATAAATGATAGTTTTTAAAATATTAATTGGAAAGTAAACTATCTATTTCCATATTACATATATTAGGCCTAGAAATCTCCTATCCCCATCAAATCAGATTACACGACTGTTGTCGCCCTCAATGACGTCACATTTGAAACGAGTGGAAGGGGAACAAAATATAAAAGTGGCGACATCGAGACTGGGGGCATTCTCACTTGAGCAGTCGGACGGAACGGTCGAATAAGAAAAATATTGGTATCTATAAATAATAATAACGTAAGTAAACTCTTAACTTTATAAGTGTGTTAAGTGATTCAAGACGTGGAGAAATAATTATATTAAAATATATATTGGTCAAATAAAAAGATAAGCAAGGATAGATTGTGCTACTAATATTAATTAAGAGTGAGTTTTGTGATTAGAAATAATTTAGTGTAACTATAATTATAACGGGGGAATAAATATGTGTGTGTTAATATATTTGTAATTATTTCAGTTGAAGTTTGATTTAATACGACTAATGCCAACTAGATACTTATATAATTATTACATATGTATTGCAAAAAATCCACCTTCGCGCATGTCACCGCAACCCATTTTCGAAGTCCCGCAAACCATTAAGTTTTAATAGCAGTGATCGATGGCTTCATAAACGTAGTGAATAAACTCTCAGTGGGCTATTTATTGCCTTTTTCGCGGATCCTTGGTAACGGCATGTAATTTATGTTGCACAGAATTTCTCACGGGTTAGAACATCGGCTTGTTTTAAATGACGATGAATGATGAAAATTAACAGGTTCAAGTCAGGTGAATATTTTCAACTCTCTCAGCAAGAAAGAAAAATCAGTTATTTTTACACAGCACACTATATATTACTGAGAGTTGGATTGGAGCCTAAACTAGGTTAGACCTGTCTAGACCCGTCTTAGAGGTAAAAACACAGGTTTTAGACCTCTAAGTCGGTGACGGGGTGCATAAAGATCCTGCAGTCTTGCTTTACTAAGAGAAAACATACCAATACTCCCATAATAGAACTTGAGAAACGAACTCGCAAAAGGCTACTGCGTTATCGAGGCCAAGCTTGTTTGACCAAATTAAATCAATTATTTTCAGTACTTTAATTAGCTCGAGTCCAGAATTTTCTCATCTCGTCATGTAATTCAGTTTAAATAACTACTGTATTTTTGTTTTGCATAATTAAGCAACTGTAAACACAAAACACAAGTTTATTTGTTAGACAAATTAAAAAACCCACGACTTTCAATGAATATTGAAATAAAGTTATATTTAGTTGCAACTTTTGAACGGCTAAACCGATTTTCATGAAACATAGCTAAGAACACTCGGGATAAAATTATCTATGATAAAAAAAAATAAACGAAAATCGGTTCATCCGTTTGGGAGCTACGATGACACAGACACTTACATAGATAATCAGACATACGCGTGAAACTTATAACACCCCTCTTTTTGCGTCGGGAGTTAAAAATAGATATCACCACGAAAAAAAAATCTTTTGCAAAATATTTAGTTAGATAAGAACCTCTAAAAGAATACGCTCTTTTAGAGGTTCTAACTAAATATTTTGCAAAAGATTTTTATATATTATATTATATTATTTGCCATATTAGCACGATGTGCAAGATCATAGAGTACGCTCCGTGATCTTGCACATCGTGCTAATATATGCCGGAATAGGCATGCAAATTACGTTTCAACAAAATTATACTTGGAAATTGCCATTAACCAAATTAATAAGTGAACCATGTATGTTGATGGAACTGCAACAACTGCATCTCTCTCTCTCTCTCTCTCTCTCTCACACACACCTGAGCGTTTTCCGTAGAAACGGAATCAGTATCCGTACAACCGGCAAAAAATTATCTAATTCCATTTGGACATTGAGAATTCCATAAAATTAAGCTTATTTCTGTTACGAATTACGATTTTTTCTCTTATCTGTATCATATGACCTCACTTCCATGACCGACCTCGAATATAGGTGAACGGGAAATACCGTAAAGCTTTTGATTCTCTTGTGAAATGGAAAAATATACGACACATGTAGGTAAATGTAGCGGTGGTGGTGTAATTGTTAAGACGCCCGCCTGTGGGTCGAAAGGTCCCAGGTTCGAATCCGACACGTGGTGCCACATGAGTTTGTATATCAATCTGACTCATATATATTAGTTTTCATCGACCACCACTTGCTTCCGGTGAAGGAAAACATCGTGAGGAAACCTGGTTGATTATTAACTTGTGTGTGAAACGGAGAATGGTGGCAATGGAAAACCACTCTTAATGCCAAGAAAGTTGTTGTGTGTGTTTTAATCCACGTAATGATCAAGACCCTCAGCCATGAGGAATAAGGATAATTAATTTTGTTGATATAATCACATCACGTCCTGGAGTATTTAAAAAAGCTGTACTACAAAAGATTAAAAGTTTAGATTTATAAAACTTATCTATAACTTATTAAAACATCATTGCCATTGTATCTCAAACTTATCGGATTCTAATTAAGCAAACTTTGTAGTAATTAGTGGTTAGCGTTGCTGGTGTTACAATTAGTAATATTTACTTGTAAAATGTCACTGGTTTATTTGTGCTTTATTGTAATACTGTTTGCTGAGACAAATATTTTTTTTAAAAAAAAAGAAGAGGTAAATGGGATGGTTCTTCAGAATATATTTTGGGATACTTACACCGGTGTTAATTATATGAAATATTTTGGTCCAAGCACATTATTGTCCACGAAAATCTAAAAATCTATGTATTACCTCTGATTGTATTACAATATGAAGTCTTACAAAAGGGGCGTGAAAAAATTTATTCAAGGGCAGGCAAAGCACGTGTGATATCCCTGGTATTGCACGCTGCGGTGACCGCTTTCTATCAGGTATGATGCATGCCTGTTTACTAACTCAGTCAGTAGTATAAAAAAAACTAAGTATCTTTACGAAGATAAAGATCATTTATTTGCAAAAAAACATGAGTTTACATCGTTTACGATGTGGTGTTAAAAAAACTAATTCAAACATTTCTGTTTCACCAGCTATGGGTATGAAAATTTAATTATATAATATGATATAATGTCTTTATTCATGTTACTTAAATAAAAGTTATACAATAGATCTAAATTAAGATTTAAAATAAAACAGGTTGCCTGAGCTAGGTAGAAAAATCATCCTGTGTTTCAGGCATTAAAATAATTATAAACAATTAACAATATTAAACTTACTTGTACAAAACTAATCATATATATATAAAAATCATATATAGTTAATAATAAGTTATATTACAAAAGAAACAAGTAAAATTATTTTAAAACTATAAGTAATTCTCCTGTTTCTTAATAGGTCATATTTAGGAGGGTTTCAAGGAGGATTTTTTTTGTAATACTATAAGTGAGAGGATAAAAACTTAGGTTTTCATTTAATCTATGAGTGAATGCATGTTTTGTATCTACGCTTTCAATACAACATACTTACATTGATATTATGTACATACGTATATTAAAGTAACAAGTATAACTACGTCGTTATTTGTCGTCGCAACATAATTTGCACATGCTAAAGCGACATCTAAAAGAGCGGTGTCTCTTAGGAACATTTCCTTTAATAATGTATTATTAAAGCAATAATCCGCAACTCGCCTAAGCGGATATACTGAAACTCATTAAAATCGGAGACGAAGTTGAAATGTTTTAGAGTACACGACACGACTACGACACGATCTTCAGATAGAATAGAGAATTGCTTTGAAGCACCAGTATTATATATTTTTTGGGTGTATTGTGCCCCTTTCCGTTCATCGGACTCGCGATACAAGCTCAGTGTGGGCAGTTGAGTGTTGGTGACAAGAAAAGAAAAACCATGTGTCATCTTATGAATCCATTTGGCGAACACCGATGTCTATTAACGACATTAACAGCCATCTTTTTTTGCAATCAATTTTTCTTGAACATGGACAATAATTATGGGCCATTTCCATACGAAGCTAATGTGCTTACCTATATTTTACTCAATGACTGTATCAATGAATGGAAACCCAGCAGGGACAGTCTACCTAAATGTCTTTCGAAACACTAAGTTATAAGTTTTTTTTTTTTTTACATATTGACCACGACCCTCACTCAGCCATTAAGACTACGATATGATTTCAACAAGGATAACAAGACCTTTTTTTGCTTAAAAACACTGAATTAGATATTTTTATATCGTGATGTGTAAATGCCACGAAACGGGGTACGTACGGAAGTTGCACCTTCAATAATCTCTCGTTTTGTTTTATTAAATTTAAATTGGAACTTGGTTCACGAGGAATACGTGAATGTTTTATATTAATGTTTCTTGAGTGTAATTCTTTTTGCAAAGGCTTGAATTCTTATCAACGGAATAGGTATTTGAAAAAGATGCTATTTTCTAAAAATAACGTCTATGATTAATATATGTATATTAAATTATTTATTTACTTACTTAACACAAAAGTCACGAGATAAAAACTGATAGCAATAAGTTGATAACAAACATTTCATTTTTGACACAATTTTTAATGAGAATATGTCCGTCGTATCGACCCTTCTAATTACAATGGTGACATAAAAATAATAGTGTCGAATGGCAAGACAAAAGAAGTGTAAACACGCGGCCAGAGCATTTTGTAAGATCAATGGCTAGACAATTTTTCAGTATATTATAGGGAGGTGAAATCGATGGGTGAGGACAGAATTAGATGGAAAATGCTCCACCGACAAGAACTAAGTTCTTAAATTAATTGATGATGATTAGAAATAATAATAATATTAATAATAACTTTATTCACCAAAAAAAATTACAATAGTTGACAGAAACATATTAGAAGGTAGATTTACAATTTATAAGTTGGACTGTGGACTCTGCACTAAGTCATGACACGTCACAAAACATCACTGTCATACAAGCTCCATATAAAGTTTTGTTTTTGACATTAGAAAAAGAAATGTAATTTAGAAATTAGCCAAATGGTACATGTTTCATTGTTTTCATGAACCTATAAATAATATATAAATGCTTACTTAATGCTCTTAAACAAACCACCCCAGTGGTTCCTGCACTGATACGCTCACAAATACTTACAAATCCCGCGTAATGATGTCCACGACGGGATTATATTCGGGAATCCGGTATTACCTATAAAGAGACAATCGAAACGTACTATTAATTCAATACACATATATTTATTTAATTATTAATGTATCACTGTACAGTTGTGAGTTTGTTAGTTTCTAAGCTTTGTTCCTTTGCAGTTTTCACTGTAATTAGATAATTTATTCCATAAAGTTTATGGATCTCATTCAAAGCCGGGCTTGATGACTTGTAATGTTATATGAAACTGTGTTTGTATGTTTTTATTTCACGTTATCTGATATATGTTATTTTCGGTGTGGAGATAGTTGAAGAGCTGTAGAATGATGCTATTTTTCGAGACGGACGTAGCCAGTTTTTTATGTTTTACAATCGACTTAAGTGCGGTGGAGGCGTAATAGTTAAGACAATCTCTCAACCGAAAAGTCGCAGGTTCGAGTCCTAATCGTGCCACATGAGAGATAGATAGATAGATAGATAGATAGATCATTTATTCCTTAGAACATGGTGATACAAAGATGTTAAAGGCATAAGGTACAGCATATTCTGCCTATTTGGCGTAGAAATATTAAATTAACATGAAATAGGAAATTACGTACATTTTAAAGTTAAACATAAAAAAAAAAAAAAAGAGTACACCAATCTGACTCATTGTATAGTAATTTTAATCGTACCACTTCTTCCGGTGAAGGAAATCTACGTGACTAAACCTGCACTCTGGTTGATTATCAATTTGTGTGTGAAACGGAAAAGGCAATGGCAAAACACTCCATTAATAGTGAAGTCGTGATGTGTGTTTAATTCCACTTAACAATCACGACCCTTAGCCATGAATACAACTATGAAGGATCTACTTAAAGAAGGTACAGAGTTGGATTATAGCTTGTTAATGGCTACTAACTTTAACTCCAGGGAATATACGGTTCCCGTGAGATAGAATTTTTCCCATTAATAATACTATTCAATTATATTATATTTTAGGACTTCATAGCAAAAGCTGTTAACAAATATGAGTATTTTACAAGCTTTTATTTAGTTTCAATTGACCGATGTTTGTCGGCATACAATCAAATCTTGCAAATTATAATATTATACCTAATTATATTTAAAATATGACTTGCAACTTGTCCTACAAGAGTTGGGCATTTGTTCTCAGCAGTGGTCGTTCAGAAATGCTAGTAGTTTGCAGCTTTGGTCAATATCATTTAATTTATGACGTGAAAAAGTGCCTGTGAAGGCCTAATTTCTGAATAAATGATTTGAGTGAAAACTACCAGGGTCTCATAGACGACGAGCAGGTGAACTTTCACGCATGGAATTAGTAGGTACTCCACAAAGTACATACGTAGAAAACATGGATTTATCCATGCTTTCACGTCGCTTCAGTTTCCATGACAACGCATTATCATTATGATAAGCATGACCTGGTGGTACACCCAGGGTCGGCTCCCAATAAGGAAACTCTTAAAAGGTTTGCTTGCACTGCACATACAGTTTTTTTTTGTTACGCATTGAATTCAATTAGATCTTTCTGATGATAATAAAAGTTTGTGACAAAAATTTAATTTTTTAAAATGTGTTTCTAATTCGTAACATTCGAATAATCCGAAGGTGGCGTATTCCACATTGCTATCGCGCAATCTTAATTTAATCCACATCTGATTGCGTCTTACGACGATGCAATTATGGAAGCTGTGCCGTTCTGAGTACCAATTCGAATAGCACCTATTTAGTTCCATCTAGAGTAGGTATTGAATAATTTTATACAAGCCTAAATTATATTTTTAAAAAAATATTTGTTTTGTCTAAAGTTGTTTGAGCTAGAATCTTGCCAGTGATAGAGTGTATTTGTTTGAAGGAATTGTGATATAAAATAAAAAAATATAATAAATTATTTAAGTTCTACAAACTAAATATAGATACATAGCTAGTAGATACATTTTGGTTAATTACCGTTATGTCAATAGTAAAATATTGACCAGTGCTTCAGCAATCAATTGGAATAGGTGCGCAGAACGGCATAGCTCAAATATGGATTCAAATGCATATTCTACGCTGAGGAGGATTAAAAATTAACATCATACATTTAACTGAGAATTTCTTTACATTATAGAATCCGATTCGCTTTACTGGTATTATCTACAGACTTATAATAGATATAGAAGTGGCAAGTTTGTAATAGATATGTTTAAAAAAAAAACATATTTATATGAAGGGTTTTTTAGGGTCCACGAAAGCCTAATGATATATTTTGTTTTGTCAAATTAAAAAAAAAAAGAAAACTAAAATAAATAATCTAAATGAAATGTGAATATCCAATCCACTTCCTCCTGCCTCCGTTGAAGAAAACCCTCGTGAGGAAACCTGCACTCTGGTTGATATCATCATTAGAGTGTGACATGGAGAATGCAATGGCAAACCATACCATTAATATTCGTTCAAAATTCGTTGAAAATTTTAATTCCAGTTATAAATGAGCACGACACTCGGCCATAAGGAATGCCATAAGGGCCTGCAAAGATGTAAAAAGAACAATATTCTTGCTCAATCCTAAACAATAAAGCAATGAAATAAATTTTTGGCAGTGTTCCCTTGTTCGCATTTGACGGTCTACTCACCCCGAAAAGCTATGTTAAAACAATCCAAATCGACCGAAGATTCGGAAAGTATTAGAACAATGGCTCAACTCGAACTTATACAAAAGGTGAAGGGGCTGTTCTATAAATCGGGATAGGCCATTGTTTAATTCTAAACGCAACTTGGGATTTATTGTTACGAGCGATACAATTATTGCCCCGCTGAATTGATTTCGGGCAATTAAATTCTTTAGGTAGTTGTTTGTGTTTGATAGGGCCGTTCACAATTTATGGGTAGACATTTCTATGTACATGTTTTGTAGTTTGTCCCGTCCTTGATTATTTCTGTTCAAAAGATTAGTATTGTTTTGTTATTAATAGAAATTGCTTTTAATCGTCTTTTTTTAATTCAAAACTTGAGTCCGTTCGTTTATCTAGACGGACGGTTTTAATTTACATTGGTGTATTTATTTAATTTAATAAAGTGTGTAAAACAAATTGATAACGATACACTGTGAAGGAAAACGATACTAGATACCAACAATTATCATCATCAGGATTAGTTTAATCAAGCAAGCAGAATGTTTAGGGGAGTTCGAGCTGAGCCGGCTTTACGGCGACCTTTGAGGGATTTGCTGTTATTTTTAGTATTGATGACATAAAGTATATCTTATTTAAATGTGGAAGTGTGTATGTTTGTCCTTCTTTCTACGTCATAACGAAGGGTTAGATTGAGACATTTTTGATGTGGACATATTCGAAGAGTGACTAGTGATAAAGACTCGTTCCATCCTTTTTTCTTTTATTTAATATGTAAATGAAATATAAAAGGATTTCAAATAATAGCTTTGTCAACTGTTTGCGGCTTTAGTAACATTTTAAAAGTCTCAAAATTCCCAGTCTTTCGGATGAGAGTCCATACTAATACTATATATGCGAATGTCTGTCTTTCTGTCTGTTCCGACTAAACCGTTGACGACGAATTATTATGAAATTTAGAATATAGTATATATTATATGCACATGGTTAAAGACAATAAAAAAGCAATCTCCAAATATCCTTAATGGGGGGGAAGTTTGTATGAAAACTTTAACTAAAACAGGTCCGCTTTCGCAGAGAAATTTACGTGGGCGGAGCCGCGGGCAAAAGCTAGTATAAAATAAAACTTTACTGCACTAACCTCTTTAGCACACAAAAGGCGACCACGTAAACATATCGTAATTCCAATGGCGATTATCCTTTCAGAAAGCAGTAAAGGTCTGAACTATAGAAGGATAAAAAGTAACCACGTCGCGCCCAGTCGTAAACTTGACCCAACGCTGCATTTTAAATGATTGGTCCAAGTGAAAAGATTTTGCGAGCAAAGGCAAATGTTATGT